>NW_027225580.1:3800000-4100000 GCF_038994185.2 Dermacentor albipictus | reverse complement strand
TGAAATATGTTGCAGTTGAGATAGAAAGTTGAATTCTAGTGTCTGTTGGAAGCGGAATTTCAATTGAGGGCATGAATTTTGTTTAAAATATTTTGAAAAATTCGATATAGTTCGAAAAAAATAGATGCACGACATTTACAATCTAATAGCTCTGCATCAAGAAAAGATATCGCGGTTCTGTAAACGGCATCTACTATTATAGTAAAAGCGGGCAAATTTGGTATGTCAGTTTGTATCTTACCTGAATAGGTTGCGTTGTGTACAATGGTTCTGCAAAAGGATATTTCCACAATACTAGATTTCTTGAGATTCATGTGCAACATATCAATTTTTTCCGCTGTAGATGTACAATTAGGCACAATTCACAGAATTGTGATATCATTTTTTATTGTTGAGTTACAGAGCTTTACACTTGATTGTTTATTCTGCCGAAAATTTTAGATTTTTGCCAATTTTAAATAAAAAATTGACAATCTAAATGAGAAATTCGAAACAAACAGTCACTAGAATTTAGGCTTTTCGTTTAAATGCAACAAACCTCGTTAAATTTTGTGCTGTGGTTGACGAGAAAAGCGAATTCTCCTTCTACATGTATTTTGCTAGGCATTGTTGTGCCACTACCACAAGCCCGGATTCCGAATCTACAAGATGCGGAATTTATCCTGCGAACGCCCTTTGGACGAACCCGGGGCTACGCCGAAAGGCACAGCGCCCTAATTCTCCCTTGACAAGTCAAGATGCTGAGCCGTCAGGCAGCGGTGTCCTGCAGAGAAGCATCGGCAAGCGACATGTCCAAACGTGCAACCAAGTGCCAGACAGCCTGGCGCCGTACCTCCTTTTGCCTGGAGGTCACCGCGTGCGCCAACTTTGAACCGGGTTGCCAGCGCGGTCGCTGGTTGTACCTCTCGGACGACCGTCGAGTGCTGGCTTTGTATTGGGCCGTATGAGTGACAATGGTTTCTCGGGGCATTATAAGCTGCGACGCCGCCGCCTGGAAAACCGGATCCGCTGACCCACTGGGAGCCCAGTGCCGCTCTCGAGTGGAGTGAGATGTGTCACGCGTTTCGCCGTACGTCGCCTTGCGGGAACAGTCGCGTTTGCTGTGAGCTCTCGGCCCCAGTGCTGATCCGATCTTGTCCTGTATAATGACCAGCATATAGTGCATAAAATCCCTTTCGTTATTCTCACCGACGCCTAACTTGAAGTCTTCGCTACCAACGCTCTGTCACGAAACGGGTGACGAGCGCTACGGGACCACCTCAAAGTCGTAATAGTGGTGGCAGAGGTGCAAAGTCGTAACAGCCCGGCCGAACTAAACCTTCCTCTTGAGGAGGAGGCCGAACTACAACGTCCTCCTCCTCGTGCGGCTAATTTCATATTTCGCGCGTTTCCTTAGTAACGAGGAGAAAAAAATTACGCCAGGCATAGAACAGTGAAAACAACTGAATAGGCCGTTTTAAAACGCAAATATTACTTTTGTATAAAAAGTCCCGCCTTTAATTCAGTACTTTAAAGGTTCGATAATTAACATAATCTTATTATCGATAGTTCAATAACGAAAAAAAAAAGAATCCTCCTCGTGCGGTACGTCACTGCCGCCAGAATACAATTGGTGGCATCCTACTGTATTCTATATTTCATTTTTAAAGGCTTCGTTAACGTTAGCTGCGACACCCTCTATATACGACAAACAACGCCTGGTTGCAAGTCAAGCGCAGCAATATCTGACATCCAATGGCGTCAGCCATTGACATTAGCTGCGACATTGTGGAAAATTTCAATTTTTCTCATTGGAACACGGCCGGCTATGCGAAAGAGCTACTCTCACTTAGAAGCATCTTTTAGAGGTGAAGATCTCACAAAAATTGTTGTTGATCTTCCATAGATCTTCTACTAAATTTCTATAGGCTTCAAAAAACTGGGGTTCTATAACGTAAAACTATTCCGACCTTTTCTATTGCAATTCTGCAACCAGCCCTCCGCGACTGGTCAAATATTTTATGCAGCACCCCCTTCACCTGTCTGTCACATGACATCACGAAAACCGCGACAGCTCGCCATCTGATGTGACGTGTACACACTGATTATGCATGATGAACAATTAAAATAAATATTCGAATAGATTGGAAAATGAATTGGAATTGAATAGATTTTAAAAATGAAGCAGAAATTGAAACTGATAAATAAATGCGCTACTCCAGGAAGAATTGTACATTTCGAAACATTAACAAGTCGTTTAAGGGTACGTGGAAAATAATCGGAACATAGGAATTCTGAACACGCTTGAAAAAAAATTCACGCCGGAGCATTTCGGGTAGTTGCAGAAGTATGCGTAAGCATTGTGCCACTTACTCATCTCCAGGCAGCCCGGTGTCATGATGAATTTTATGTAACTTGATCCGACCTCTATGAGCCCTTGTCAATCCTCATCAGTCGTTATCAAGTTTACTGAACGTTCGCTTATCATCTTCGATAGGGACTTGTTAAGGCAGGTTTAATTAGCATATAATTTATTATAGCACTCAGCTCCAGTACAATAAGTGTCGATGTGAATTTAATTAGCCACAAGTAGTTAGGGTATAGTTAATTATGGCACCAGAACACTCGACCTTGGGTGGGCGTGGAACCCAGGGCCTTTGGTGTTAAGGTGAACACACGGTTAATTTAGCGAAGCTTTTGCGACCCCCCCCCCCCCCCTGCATTTGCTGAGGTTGGGCGGGGGGCGCTATGTACTGCTTTATTGATGGTTCAGATGCTTCTTTTGAGCTTGTTCTTTATTAAAATATATGCTGTTGTGCGTGTTGTATGGGTGATTTAAATGAATGTAGGCACTGTTCGCTCCACTTTGCTGTGCGTTTTTAGCCTCGGCCTTACATGGGAATGAGCCATTTCTTTTGAGGGCATGAACCATTCATTGTCTTACGTGAAGGATAATTAGGTAGGTATAGAAATTTTGATGGTGCAATGTTGATTGCAATCTCATTTTAGGCTACCATGACTGATCGGTGCAGACCACTGTCAACAAATTTTTAACGGCTGTTGTATCGTCTGTATAAGCACATGGGTCGTGAATTCAGAAAGCTTTGCACTCACGAGTTCATAGACAAATTGCATTGGGTGGCTACCTTCGTCAATGTGAATAAGTCTAGCATGAGTTTTTATATGTATTCATTTTATTATTATACCATCAAGGTCCCATTGTACATAGCAGCGGGAGGGGCACAGGTAAGAGGTAAATACAGAGGTACACAAACTTGACAATAGATTGAAAAAATAAAATAAACATAACCAAGCGACATCCTAAGAAAAGGTGAAAGGCGAAGACGTAGAATTTAATTATTAACAAAAAAAAGAAACTTTCCGAAAACGTTTGATAGTTTCCTCAATATGTAGTTCAAAATATGACAAGCGTATGGAAACAAGCTCGGAATGCAAAATGGCAACAATGGTAGAAATGGTAACCAAAATGCTAAGTTCTCGCGTAAGAGCTTTTTGTGAATATGGGCATTCGTTTGCTGCTTTGCTTGGCGCCTGTTGCTCGCTCAGCAACGTTGAATCAATCTGATCAGGGATTGTGAAGAGTACGTTTTCCAGCACATTCCGACGGTAGTTGCAGATAACTAAGCCTGGATTAACACAGCCATTTGAACTGCAAGGTGTGTACTGCATCCATTAAGAATGGCCAACGGCGAAGGCACATGGTGGTTTTGCAAAGACGTCACAAGCAACGCTTTAACTCGCAGAAGAATGACAAAGTTCTGCTCATGCTAAACCGTCCACAAAAATGCCCTGAAGTCCACTTTATTCAGTGTAACCAAAGTTTCCTTGTCCGACTTGTGGCGTGACTGTGGTCGACAGCAGGCTCTTTGTTAAAGCGATGTTTTTTATAGCGAAGCCGTATATAGTTACCCTCCGGCCGTGATGGATGTCCGTCCGTCTACGCGTCGCGTCGACACTAAAAAAATTTTTGTCTCCAATTTTTCGCGTATGGTCTGTAGCTCTGTTTTTAATTTACATATTTTGGGAAAAAATTCTCAAATTGGCTACTAAGACGGCTCTATCATGACGCCGAGTTTCATTTACTTGTCACCATTAGTTACACAGTGAAGTTGTAAACGTTACAGAATTCCTTTCTGCTGTCAATACATGGCCGTCTACGGAGCGAGTACGGTTAGAGAAAACCGCTTTTCCTCTTGTTTCGTCGAAACCATCCCAAAAGAAATTATATCACAATTAGTCGCTGACATGATTGTAATATTAAGCTGAGTTTGACCTACTTTTCTTGATTACGTAGTTCACAGTGAAGTTGTAATAATTGTGGAATTCTCTTCTGCCATGCGGTGGTACTTGCACACGTCACTGCTTCATAAAACAATAATAAATTGATCCATAGTCAAAAGATCTATTCCTTGTGTGTGTCCTTTAATAATAATAATAATAATAATAATAATAATATTAATAATAATAATAATAATAATAATAATAATAATAATAATAATAATAATAATAATAATAATAATACCTACTTTACATGGAATAGCCGATTGAGGCAAAACACATCATAGCTTCGCTGTTCGTCCTTCTTCATAGAGTGGAAGGGCTGATGAACTTTTCGCCTCGTCTCTACGGTGAAATTTCCTCGGGTGATTTTTCTCGACGAGCATGTGAAATTTCTCCTTCGCCGTTGTGACATTACCGCGTAGATGTCTCACAGTGCGCATACGCCCGAATTGGCATTTGCATTCCGGCATAAACAATGGCTTGTAAACGATGTAATGCATCAAGGAAAATATGCATGACAAAATTGACCTATGTAGACCATAAACATAAATAGTGCATGACTTTACACGTTGCAAAGAATGAAAGTAAAGACAATTGTAGGTATCGCTTTTATTTTTAAAGATTTTATTTACCAGCTTCAGGAAAGTTTCGCTCCACAGATGTATGAACATGTGAGTTGGATGTGCGTAACTTTTAGAGCGGAGCTGTTAGGCTCCCGTTCCTGCGGAGAGCATCGGCGAGCCTCTGTGTCAGCCATCGATACCGAGCGAAAGAGCACAGCGAAAGATGAAAACGAATGCGGAGCTTAGTGGGAAACCAAAGACAAGCGCGCGAGGAGGAAAGTGGAGGATGAAGCAACGCTAAAACGGATGTTTGGGCGAGTTGGTAAGCCATATTTGAAACAGAACAGCGCTGTTTTGATGGGGACAAGCAGGGAGAAACGACACGGACGAGTGCTGACTTGCAACTGAAGTTTATTGCTTGGAACAAAGAATATATAATAGCTCCAACCAACAGAAGAAACAAAAAACAGACATATATTCACAATCAATCATACATGCCGCACTGAACAAGTGAGATAACTGCAATCACCATATCCCTCCCGCTAAAAATGCCAGTTCTTTGGACGTAATCGATATGAAGGGGCTACTGACGCATGCGTCTTTTGACCAGGCGATGTGTGCTGCTTCGATGATTTCACGAGTTCGTTGGTTACTATGTTTACTTAAATCTTGTGTTCGAGCGAAGTCAGGGTGGCAAGCCCTGCTGACGCAGTCTCTACAGTGGATGCCAAGATGCCCTTTTACAGTATTATGCACATTGTTGTTGTGCTCCTTCAGGTGTTCATTTTTTTTTCTACTGTTGGTTGGAGCTCATATATATTCTTCGTTCCAAGCAATAAACTTCAGTTGCAAGTGAGCGCTCGTCCGTGTCGTTTCTGCTTGCTTGTCCCCGTCAAAACCGCGTTGTTCTGTTTCAAATATGAAGCAACGGCCACAGCATCCGCAGCCGCGCGGGCGATTTCATCTTCCCTTTCAAGGGGGTGCCAGCGTGGTGTGAGGACGGGAGGGTTACGTTCGTCGGCGGCGTCATCTGCTGAGATCAGTTCGCGGTACCAGCGTGTGTCGCGGAATCGCTGATCCTGCAACAGGTGATGGCGAGCGGCTGCGAATAAGACTCGATTTGACGCTTCCTTGGGTGTTGTCGCTGCTGACACTGGCGGCACGATTTTCCGGTGACGAAGGACCGCTCTGGTCGTTGGTTGAACGAAAGCGTTGGAGAGAAAGAGCGTCATCTTTTCTTGATGCCACGAATCAGGGGGGAGGACCCAGCCTCTCTCCACCTGACAGACGGCCGCGATTCTCTGGGTCACAGCGGCTGCATCGTCTAGCTGGATGGCCCAGACCTGGTCTCACTGGTCTGAGCTGAGCAGAAGGGTCTCCAACCGCTTTCGGTTTGTAATTTTCCGGCCCAACATGACTATAGAAAGCGTTGGAAGAAAAGCGTAGCGCAGTGCAAGACGCGCATCGCCAAGTAGCGCGCGTCGTCTGTATGAAAACAAATCACGCTACTCACAGCGTTTTCTTCCTGATATAAACTCTGTACCTATATAATCAGGATACGCTATATTGATGCGGAAAATGAAAACCGGTATAGAGCTGCGCTGAAATTTCACATTAGGTAGTCGCAATCATCGGAGTCAGTATGATGCATATCGAGTTGGTGTTACTGTTGTAGTGTGGCCCAGTTCATGCAAGTAGAGCAAAGTGCGTACGCTACTGTATCGGCCAATTGCCGCAAACGAAGGAAGGGGGTCGGCTTCACGAAGATGGTACGGGGGAGGTGCCACGTATGGAAAGAAGTGCGGCTTAGTGGTTGCGCCGAAGAACCGCCAAGTGTGCACCCTCGCTCGGAACAAACAGGAAGACGGTTCGAGCTGGATTCGGAGAGACGAGCATGAAGATAAGAGGAAGAGAGGTGCTTGAAGTCACCGCCACCGCTAACGCCTACACGCTTGCCAGATGTCCCGTTGACCTTCTCGGTCGCTACTGCGCTTTGTTTGTGGGCCTCGCCGCCAGACGGGGAAGCGTAGTCATGGAAGTTGGGGGACGCGGCACATGGCCATCTCGTTTCGATGTCATTGTTTGGCATCTGCGCTCGCCTTTTGAGAATTTCTTGAGAAAACGGCGATATATTGACGACCACTTAGCCGGCTGTGACCGATGGATACTTTTGTGGGCAATCGTCATCGGGTCCCAATTACCGTGTTTGGAGAGTTGAAGCGAACCGGCCTACATCTCCAGGAGACCGTGCGTGTTATGAAACTTTTTGCGCGGCCGTGTAACGTTTTCCAGCACTTTCGGCACGTTTAAGACCTCGCTCTTCCAATTCTTCTTTCCTGAGGATTCGCTTTACCGTCATTCTTGAGCTCCCGTTGCATGCCGCAGCGGTTTTTGACCAGCCACCACAAGCTAAGTCAGGTAAAGCGGACCAATCGCAGATGCCGGCACCACCCTCTTCAGCCGGTTATCGATTTTCAGTGCACTGGCTCGGCCCCGTCGAATCCCTCTCCACTTGAACGTGCTCTTCGCCTATTGTCAGCCAATTCGGTAAGACAAGCCACACAGTGTAGGAAATGTTATTCGTTTTTCAAGCAAACAAAAGTGACCTCCTATGAACGAGGAGAGCATTGGATTGATCTGTTCAGACAATCCTGCGGGTCACCACCAGATGCTTACGTCGGCGGTTACGCAAATTTAACGTCAGGAGATTGGAATAAAAATATATTGGAATAGTTTTACGTTATAGGGCCCTTGGTTGTGTGAGCGAGAGTGGAGGTGCGAGCTTGGACCAAGACAGACCCCTTGGCATATGAATAAAGCGTCTCTTTACCGGACAATGGCTCTCCCCTCACGCGGCCACCGTGCACTCTACTCCGATGGAGTCGCGCCGACTTCGGACTTTCACCTTCCCTCCTTAACTAGTGTTGAAGCTAGCAGAGGATAAAGGGAAATAATGTTGACCGCCGGTGAAATATTTTTTGTCTCCATTCTATGGAGCAGACGCATAGAAACTTGTGTAGTCGCCGTTTATTTCGTGGCGGCAAGAAACATCCGTATATTCGATTCCTTGATTTAGCAGGAATTGACGTCAAAATATTTGCAATTTCTGGCGTGGGGCTCTTTCGATGATTGTAATGACACAGCGGGCATTGTTTAACTTCTCAGCGTAGTCTGACCACGTCTGGTAATCTAAGCACCGTCTACGAACACGTGTACGTGCAGGGTTTGGTTTTCTACAATAGCGTCACTTTATGGGTCGATTTGGAGCAGCGTATTGATAGCATCTCAGCATTAGTGGGCACGCCCGACGCTCTCATCTACGCACGCTGTAGCCTGTGCCCCTGAAAGCTGCAGAACGGCTCCATTTTTCACCTGTTCTTCAAATCGATTACACGGAGTTTTGTAGCACGCATCCAGAGACAAAGAATAATTTCTGCGTCACTTCTCCAGTCAGCCGGCAACAACGCTTAGGAATGTGGTAGTCCGGCGTTTACAGTATGTGGACAGGTGCATTCACTCTGACATCTTTTTTTTTATTTCATGCGTTGGCAACCTTTGTAGTTAAGGGTGCATTTTAACGTAGTGAGATGGGGAAAGTTGGGAGTCTTTGTGGACATGAGCCAACACGGGTTTGTTGGGAGAAAGCATTATTTGGGCTGGTAAAATATAAAATTAATTTCAATCAATTACGTTCACTCCTTATCATCCACCGCAGACGAGACAGACATGCCATGGTAACGAGTCAGGTATATAACAAGTGCCGCTCGGTTGACTGACGAGGTGGGACAAAAAAAGAAAGAGCAGGAGTATTTCCTTATTCTGGCGTTGTTGCCCTTATTCACGGCACCGATCGAATATTGGTTCTGAAGAAGAAAGATGTATAACAAGAACACCAAAGGGAACGTCTACGCTGGACGACGTGAAAAAGATTTGGTATGAAACGAATAAAAGTGCACTAAAAACATCTATTTCTCCGGCGTCGAACTGATTTGTGGCCATAGAAGCCGGCTCTCACAGCGGTTACCGCCATATGTATATTTTTTTTACACCTACCACTGTTTTCTGTTGCGCACGGCGTTGCCATAGGAAAATGTAAGGTAAGTCCGCGTTTTCGATCGGAGGCTCTTTTGGTGGCGAAATCGGACGGTCTTTCTGGGAGCTTTTGTTTTTTCCTGCATAATCGTAATTTATGAAAGCTTTTTGCCGCGGTGCAATAAAAAATCGGCATTTCTGTGTCGGCATTGCTGGCGTCATTCACCTTTTAGTTTCCCCCCCACTATAAAAAACCTGTCATTTAGCGTCTCCAATAATTCGCGAAATTGAGATTTTGGGCATATTCGTGGCTACTGCGCGATTTCGGGTTCGTACCAGAAACATTCCCTGTGCAATGTTTTAGAATTTCTGCGTCTTCTACACAATGCAGTTTGTTCAACCTTCTACGCAGCACCTTAAGCACACCTGTTCAACATGAATTAACTGCATGTGAACATTCGGGCAAGTGTCTGATGTCATTATTTAGTGCTTGTTCGATGTTTTTGGGGCCAACTGCGCGGTCACTCTTCTCCAGAAACGTAGATACAACAAGAATCTGTACATGTTCTTACGCTACCGGCTGTACAAGCTCTCTTCAGCCCTAGACGTGCGCTTTAACAGTCTCATTATAGTCCGAAATGAAGGCAAAATTAGTGCGTTCGTAGGCTGACACATGCGTGACGGAGCTGAAGCAGGGCAAAGGTGATAAACTGCCTCTAGGGGCTTCACTAATGAAGCCACTGAACGCCAGTCGTCGAATTATGGCACTCCCTCGCAATTAAGCTCAACATTCCCTGCACTGCATTTGAGGGGACAAGCGTAGCGAAAACTCACGGACCCAGGTAAATTGAATGCGCCACGTGTTAGGGAGTACAGCAAACAAACTTGGCCGGCAAAAGAAACTCTTGGTGCAATGCAGAGTCCACCCATTTTTCCTGAAAGTTTAGTGCCCCCATAAATTTCGCGACATTTTTCAATCGTGATATTTGCGTAAACTCTCGAAGCGCAAAAGTAGACGGTTTTATACCCCAATATAAGAGTCTTTATTGCAAAAAAAAAAACGAAAATGTCAGTGTAGCTGCAGGAACTCTTATCTTTTAATAACTTGGCGACAAATATTTGCAATAGCAAGCGGATTTATTCTGTAAATTTTATATAACATCATCATCATCAGCAGCAGCCTATTTTATTTCCACTGAAGAATGAAGGCCACTCACTCCCTGCGTTCTGCAATTACCCCTGTCAGCGCCAACTGATTACAACTAGCACCCGCAAATTTCCTAATTTCGTCGCACCACCTAGTCTTGTGCCGTCCTCTATTGCGTTTCCCTTTTCTTTGTACCCATTCTGTCACCCTAATGGTCCGACGGTTATCTAATCTGCGCGTTACAGGACCTGCCCCACGCCATTTTTATCTCTTATTGTCAATTAGAATATCGTCTATACCTATTTGCTCTCTGATCCAAACCGCTCTGTTTCTGTCTCATAAAGTTATGCTAGCATTCTTCATTCCATCGCTCTTTGCACGGTCCTTAACTTGTTCTCAAGCTTCTTTGTCCATCTCCAAGTGTCTGCCCCACATATCAGCACCGGTAAAATGCACTGATTGTACACTTTTCTTTTCAATGATAACGGTATGCTTGCAGTCAGGAGCTCACGATGTCTGCCGTATGCGATCCAACCCATTTTGATTCCTCTGTTAATTTCCGTCTCATGATCGTTGTTTCCTGCGATTAATTGATCTAGGTAAACGCCCTCCTTCACAGACTCTAAGGGCTAACTGGCGATCTTGAACTCTTATTCCCTTGCCCGGGTATTCATCATTATCTTTGCCTTCTGCATATTAATCTTCAACCCCACTCTCACACATTCCCTGTTAAAGTCCTCAATCATTTGTTGTAACTCATCTTCAGTGTTGCTGAATAGAACAATGTCATCGTCAAACTGAAGGTTGCTGAGGTATTCGCCGTCGATCCTTACTCCTATTAGCCTTCCCAGTTTAATAGCTTGAACACTTCTTCCACGCACGCAGTAAATAGCATTGGAGAGATTGTGTCTCCTTGTCTGACCCTTTTCTTTTAAGGTATCTTCCTACTTTTCTCGTGTAGAGTTAAGGTGGCTGCGTAATCTCTGTAGATATTTTCCAAGGTATTTAAGTAAGTGGTCTGTACGCCTTGATTAGGCACTGCCTCTATGACTGCTGGTATCTCCACTGACTCGAATGCATTTTCGTAATCTATGAAAGCGATATAGAGAGGCTGATTGTATTCTGCAGATTTTTCGATTACCTGATTGATGACATGGATGTGATCCAGTGTAGAGTATCCCTTCTTGAAACCTGCCTGCTCCCTTGGTTGACTAAAATCCATTGTTGCCATCATTAAATTGGCGATTATCTTGGTGATAATTTTATATAGTACTGGGAGTTATCTAATGGGCCTATAATTTTTCAATGCTTTAACGTCTCCCTCCTTGTAGATTAGTATAATGTTTGCATTCTTCCAGTTTTCTGGGACCCTTGTAGTGGATAGACACTTTGTGTAGAGAGCCGTTAGTTTGTGAAGCATTATGTCTCCTCCACCTTTGATTAAATCGACTGTTATTCCATCTTCTCCTGCCGCCTTTCCCAGTTTCATGTCTTGCAAGGCCCGCGAATTCTATCTTAGCTCTTGAGTTGGACACTTTCAATCTTTGTCGTTTCTTCATTAGGTCCTTTGTTACTTGGGAGAGCTTGCCTACTGGTTGCCTCGGTGCCTTGCTTCCCACTTCAATTTCTGCCTCGGAAGCCAGCCTCGTTACGGTTTCATTCATTACCTCTAGGTCATTATCATCATCTATCTGTTCTAATGCTACATAATTGTTTGCAAGTGCTAGCCTAAATGTGTCTGCTTTTACCCTTACGACCTCTAAGTTGTCCTGTTTCTTCTTGACCAATTTTACTCTTTCTCTGTTCGAATTGAGGTCAATGCTAGCCCTCACTAACCTATGATGACTGCACTTCACCGTACCTATTACATCTACATCCTGCACTATGCTGGGATCGGCAGAAAGGTTGAAATCAATTTCATTTCTTGTTTCACAATTAGGGCTTTTCGAGGTCGACTTTCTGTTGTTACACTTCTGAAGAAGGTGTTCATTATTCGAAGGTTATTCTTTTCTGTGGCTTCTACCAGCATCTCTCCTCTAGCGTTTCTAAACTCGATGCGATAGTTGCCAATTGCCTGTTCACCCGCCTGCTTTTTCGCCACTTTCGCATTGAAGCCCCCCATAACTACTGTATACCGAGTTGGCACTTTCCTCATCGCTAATTCAACATCTTCATAAAACTGGTCTACTTCCTCATCGTCGTGACTGGATGTTGGAGCGTCGGCTTGTACTACCTTTAATTTATACATCTTATTAAGTTTGATTAGGAGTACTGCTACACTCTCATTAATGCTGTACAATTCGTCCATGTTGCCCGTTATGTGTTTATGGATTAGGAATCCTACTCCGTATTGCTTCTTATCAGGTAGACTTCTATAGCAGAGGACATGGCCGTTATTCAGCAATGTATAAGCCTCACCAGTTATTTTTATCTCACTAAGGCCGATAATATCTCAAACAGCATCTGATAGTTCTTCAAAGAGTTCTGCTAAGCTAGCCTCACTTGACAGAGTTCTGCTGTTAAAGGCTGACAGGGTAAGTTTCCATTAGCCGCCTGTTATATATGTAATGTATATTACATATATTGTAATATAGGTAATGTAATATATGTACGCGTATTTGCCAGGGTGAGAATATGAGATGACACATCGGGAATAATCTTTTAGATTTCGCAGAACACAGGGGAAGCCAATTTATCCATTTCAGTGTGTGAAAAGGCGGGCCAGTATAGAGAAAGCATCCTCCAAAGAACTATGTGCTCAGGAGGGCTGCAACCGGGTGTCTGAAGATGTGGGAAAATCGTGCATTAGGGTGGAGTAAGAATCTTGGGCTTCGGCGTGAGATACAGTAAGTTCTAGAACACACATTTATATTTACATTTTGTACAATAATGAGGAACGATGCAGATAAGACGTTCAAGTTCAAGCGTTATAGCGGCCGATTCTCAATCACAAAGCGTTCGTCTCGCCCTTTAACTCCGCCGTCATCCTGGTCCCGTCAGCTTCCCCCAATCTGGTGTCAGAAGATGGGTGACATGATACTCAGCCAATTGGGAAGGTTTGTAGGCGTGTTCCTCGGAAGATAGCTTGGGCCAAAACAAACGCACGTCACTTAGCACGAACTGGGAAAGAAGCAAACACACAACGACCCCGTCTTCGACACTGACGTGGCACTTTGGGCCCGTGGGTATCAAGAAGTGCGTTTTCGTCCGGTTCACTCCTTCTTAGACGGTATCAGATTGGCTGGAAAAGACAAAGGCACGTACGTCCTCGACATGAGAGAAGGACACCATGAGTTCGCTTGAAGGAATGTCCCCTGGTCAGTGGTCCAAATCCGTTTGGAGGCGTCCATCTGTTAGCCATGAATCACCGCAGTTGTGAGCGACCGGTTTCGCGAGGGAAACACCCGAACACAACAGCAAAATAGCGTGCTGCCCCAGAGGTAAAACGGCACAAAACATCTGGTCACCAGTTTCGCATGGTGCTGGCAGTTTCGTCTTCATGTTTGGGTACAAGATCTGAGCGCAGTACAAGAATTACTGACTGGTATAAAATTGTGACGAGTTTGTTGCTCTTCGCTACCCCTTAACTTTTCTGCCTCGGTAGGGTACTTTTTTTTTCTTCTCGCGGCCTCTTAATGACCTCACAGTGCTTTTCCTCGTCTTGAGTATCAAGCATACACGCAAGCGTTGTCGCAGATTCGTCACCCCGTCGACTTAGCGGCGCCTCCAAGTGATCAGCGAGCACGGCTGAAAAATGGCAAAGAGCACTTGAAGAAAAAGCTTTGTGAATTAAACACCTATACTCCTTCTCATAAGTCGTTTGCAGCTCTGTCGAACGTATGAGGCGCACAGATCTAATAACCGTGCGCAGCCGAATTTAGTTCTGGGCGCAACTGGCTAAATATTAGGTGGATTCGGGTTCTTTTCTTTGCTTGTTACATGATATGGTACAGCGATACGGGACATGTTAGGACTTTTGCGCATGCACTGTCGCCACTGCTGTGCGCTGTCACTGCACTGCGCAGTTAAGTGCAGTCACTGCATTGTAGTGTCACCACTGCTAACACGTCGACAGTTGACTGCACTGTCTACATGTTAGGACTTTTGCGCATGCACTGTCGTGTGCTCACCACCACACATTGGTGTTGTGGTGAGCAGACAACCCGGCACGGATGAACACTATTGAGAAGCAGTCGGCCATCCATTGGCTCAATAGCCCTGCAGCTTCCACAGTGCTGCAAAGTACTTGTGAGATGGATAATAGGCATTGATTTCTGCTTCGTTGAATTCAGTTGATCGTGTATTTCTCATCACCAAATTTTTAAACAATCCAAAATTTACAGTATATAGAATATATGCGCCACTCTCACGTATCATAGTGCAGACGCTGAAAATCCACCCTGCAGTGCTACCTCGGTCCCACCTCCACATTCAATTTTCTCTTTATAGTACAGGGTGAATGACAGAGTACGGATAAGCAGCTCTCTCTTGCGTGATTTCCTTCATCCGTTCAGTAAGTTGTTGAGAGAGAGAGAGCTCTTTATTTAAAAGCAGAGAAGTTTGCCGGCGTCGAAATATTATCCTAGATGCTACTCAGTAAGGGAAGGGGATAAAGGAGAAAGTCACCTAGGAGAAGGAGACCAGAATAAAATGAAAAAGAAACCAACAACAAAGAGACATCCCTTCATATCTTCATTTTGCTTTTGAGTCCTACTTGTTCGAATACATGAGCCGTCTTCACTGCCGGATTGTTATGGGATGTAGTAGACCACATAAGATTTAGATTTCTTCAGAGAAAACGAAATGATCGAAGATAATCAAATAAGAAGTCGGGTGATAGCGCTGCATTGATGGAGTTTGCCAGGGACTTAATGTGCGCCTTAGTGCCACAGCACCTTGAGAGTTTGTAGCCATGTTTTTTTTTCTACGTGTTCTCTTCATGACTGTACGCTCTAAATTCTACTAGAATTTGTCCAATTGTCTCCACAGAACCAAAGTTGTAGCAACAGGGGCTTGAAGTTTGACCAAAGCGGTAGAAGAGGCTGCTTGTGTACGCCACATTAAGTCGTAGCCTTTGGTAGAGTGTGTATTATTCTTAACACTGTCGTCTTGAAAGCCTTGATTGAAGTTCCGGGTCAATACAGAAGACAAATTTCTAGTGTCCGAAGACAGGCAGACCAGAGTTTTCTCGCTGTTTAGGAACATAGCGCTTTGACAACGCTGATACCTTAGTTTTTGTGAAAAATACATTTTGTGAATGTTTGTAGGGGTGGCCCTTCTCTGCTGTTTCATTGCCTGG
This sequence comes from Dermacentor albipictus, assembly GCF_038994185.2. Taxonomy (NCBI): domain Eukaryota; kingdom Metazoa; phylum Arthropoda; class Arachnida; order Ixodida; family Ixodidae; genus Dermacentor; species Dermacentor albipictus. Next base: position 4,084,678 of record NW_027225580.1, on the reverse strand, counting down.
TTGCCGTGTACGATGGAATCCATTGAAAGATTATGAAATGACCATCTTTACATGCTAAGTCGTGCGAGCATGCATAGTCGTTGATGGCTAGGTGATAGTTCGAGTTGGTTTTTACATTTTGAAGCTTGGTAATGCTGCCCGTCGGGTCCTTAAAGATGGTCCAATGTTAGAGAAGGTGTGGTAACACATATCTAGTCGCTTCTTTGTTTACATAAAGTTCGGGTAATGTCCATGACCTCGTTCTATCACGGCGATGAGATAACATTTTTCTTGTGGAGGGCATAAACAAGCCAGAAGATGAGCTTTGAAGTAATGATGAGCCATCAATGAAGACATATGTCGCATTCGAGTATTCCGCCCTCATGTTATCCAGTGCTCTCAGTAAAATAGCTGCTTGGGGCTTCATCAGAATCTATATCAGGGATAAACTGATGTTTAGGAATCAGTCACCCGTCCATAGGGAGCCATGCGTACATTTGCATTGACGTGACAGAACGTATGTTTGTTTGCGCATGCCTTCGTGATGCTGGCAAATCATTAACAGTTGTTTGGAGGTGTTTTCCCTTTGTGCCACGGAACTTCTCAGGCAGTTTTTGCGCATCATGTAGACCTATACACTACGGCACCACTTGGACTAACGATGCCGAAACACCAGAGAAGAACACACAGAAGCACATCCCCACTGTTGCATGTGCTTGTCTCGTCTTTTCTTACCGTAATTCCGGACTAATCCTTTGTAGCAGCGTATCCATGTGGTCCTAACAGCAGACTTCTCTTTTTTTTTTCTATCTAGCCGTGCACGAGGCCATCCTGGATACTCACTTTGAGGCCAACAGAACACCAATAATACATATATATATATATACATATATATATACATATGACTTCCGCTAAACCTGGCAGAAGCAGCTAGTTGGTGACCGATCCGCATCATTGCTGCAGAACAAATATGATTCGAGTAAGCCGAAACTCTGACCAATTAAGAGCGCTCGTTCCCGAAATGGCATGTTTTGAATAAGAAATACGCGTCTTGTCTATCCTTGGAGAATAGTGCATTGTTATACCCATCGCAATATTTTCGGTAATGCTCTAGGTTGCATCGAATAAGCAATGAAAGCAAGCTGTGTAGGAATAAAAAAGAAACGTGTAAAAAACTAATGCTTCTGACGGTGACGTACGAAAAGATAAGAGGAATAATAGCTCCTATAAAAAGAAAAATTCTGACAGTGGACAGTAGAAACGTATTGCCCTGGCTATTTGAATGCAGTACTGCTGGCTATTGAAATCAATTATTCAACCGCAATCTCTATGTTGTCATGTTTAGAAGCAATATTTTTCTTGCTCGATCTATTCTGCCATAATCAGGATAGCAAGACTCTTGTCTGGTTTGCCCTATAGCGTGGACGTCAGTGCAGAAATTTCGCTGCCAATGAAATTCATAATATTTAAATCTCTTAGCATACCCCTCATGTGGTGGATAAAGATACCGGGCATAGCGTAAGTTAGCGTAATGAAGTTAACAGACGCCCCAATCTTCGGGTTCACAAAGTGCTTTCAGGGACATTAAATGGTGAGCGATGTATTGGTATTTGTACTGGACCATCCGTTATGTGAAATCATAATATTGAATAAGATTGCAGTTTGACATAGCTTCAAAGTATATTGTATCTGCTGAGGGAAAAAGATGACGTTGTATTAGGGGTAACATAGGTGTCTATAATGTTGCTTCTGAGTATGAGAATATGAATGAAAACTTCCAGACGTCTGCATTTGCAACTCACGGGTGTACCAGCAAGTACATCAACATGACAAGCATTTTTGTTCACCCTCGGTACTTTGGTAACCGATTGTACAAATTACCGTGCTAACTAGTAGCCTTGGTTTCAATCGATATGCAGCCCCATATACTCGTAATATTGCTGTAACTGCCCTACTAGAAAATCCTATTTGTTTTCAAACGGGTTTCATCAAATAGGGTTATGGAACGGGACCCCGTTTGATCCTGTTCAGTCCTGACCTGTTTAAATCCCGTTTGTTCCTGTTTAAACCTGACCCGTTTAAATCCTGTTTAAACCTGACCCGTTTAAATCCTGTTTAATCCTGACTCGTTTAAATCCTGTTTAATCCTGACCCGTTTAATCCCGCCCTATCTAACCCAGACCTGTTTGCCCCTGTTCAGACCTATTTTTTGCTACATTCATACCAGGTCCTTTCAGAATGGATTGATGTTGCTTAATATAATTTACTCTTTACACATATTTTATGCACTTGTGTATTTGCGATCAGCATTGAAGAGAAGTAGATCTGCATTAGGTTCGCAACAAGAAGCCACTTTCATATGTAGGTTTGCCTGGTACATTGCTTGATACGAAGATGAACACAATTTTCGGCATAAATTGATTAGCACTACCAACACTGATGTGATACATTATGAACAACTTTTGTATGACCCACGACTACGTTCTCTATGTATGACCTACAAGAAAATGCACCCTGAAGAAGATTGTACCTCCTTTTTATATTTATAATACAAGTATGCAAATGTAATTCTTGCTAGTTTAGTATATGTTCGATTACTTGTACTCGTCTTAATGCAGTGCTTCTTGCTGTAATGGTTTGTACACAAATCCACAGTAAAGTGTAATTTTGGGGTGAAAAATGTTAGGCAAAGTATTGGCATGTACTTGTAAGTGAAAAAGACAAGTATACTTTACGTAGGTATTTCTGTACACCCACTTGAGCTTTCATTAAGCCTGAAGTCCTCCGGCCTAAATAAAAGCATGACATAAATGTCTCAAGCACTGTTTATTGGACCTTCTAACGGTATTTCGATGCATCCAGTCTGCCGAGAGAAGACCGCTGGAGTGGGTTGCTTGGGTGAGAGCGAGCAGGGCACCTGAAAAAGTAAAGCCAATAATTTATCTTGACTCATGCAACAGGTTAGCACATAGGCAAATTTGCCTATGTTCTCACAGATAAGAAGAAAGGTTCAGCATTCCGGTCATAGAAGATAACGAATACATCTTATTGAAAAATATGTGGTTTCATGCACTGCCTATGTTTCAAGGGAACATGGATTACTGTGGGAGAATAAGCTGTCATAATTAGCAGGCGATTGAAGCAAGTCTTATACGAAAAAGATGGACACATCGTTTGATTAACAATAATTACTAGTATTGAAGCAACAGAATACAAACATGAAAAACCTTTAAAAACAACACCGACAGGTTGAGATAATAAATTATTCAGAAACTAAACCCATCTGCCAGCAAAATATCGTAGTGTACTGGCTTTGACATTGCGCTGCTCAAACAGAGGGCATGGGATTGAATCCCAGCCACAATGGCTGCATTTAGATGGCAGGGAAATGCCAAAACCCCTATGTAAGGTCTATTGGGAACACGTTAAAGGAGACTAGGGATCCCGCCAACTTGAAGTTATAAAAACCGGGGTAAATTTCGAGATAAGTAAACTCACAAAAGTAGAAGGCCCTGGCCATGCGAAGACCATATAAAGCCTTTTAAGGTAGGTGTCAGCAGCCGCTAAATTTCTTGCAAAAGCGAAATATAGCAGAAGCGGTATTTTTCCGTAGATCACTTTTGCAAGATATTTTACAATTTGACACCCGACATGTTGGGCATCTACGGGCAACAGCAATTCTGGCACAGATCATAGCAAACACTGTTGCACCTAGGTATACATAGACACATAGGTATAGGTACAGTCGCCGACTGATTTTCCGGACATGATTACTCGGTCTGCTTCACGGCACCGCCATTCTCCCCATGGACCATAATATATAACAACTTCCGAAAATTCGGACGCCTTGCAACCTCTCGTCTGATTTTTCGGACACTCCTTGAGCCAACTTGATCGAGAGCACCATGCACCGACTCTCATCGTTGCATGGTTCTACTTGCTGAACGGCATTTTTGTTTTGAACGAAGCCTCCTTGGTGCCCCACGAAGTGGTACAGATCCCTGCTCATCATCATCGTTTCTGCCTGGTTTGTAGCTACAGCAGTTCCGGTCTCAGCTTAGTATGCGATGCCAAGACAATCCAGCAGCTGATTTGTTTGTTTCTTCGTGCACGACGCTGCAAGTAGGCCAGGTTTTTTGTTTGTGCAACTGATGTCGGCGTGACGATGTTTGACGAAGCAAGATGGGCCAATTCATTTCACTAATATTTAGAATAGCTACCTGTAAGCACCACCTACCTTTCAACAACATTTGCAAAGCAAAAAACCTCATCCTGAAAATCTGCACACGAAGACATCGGTAGCATCATCAGCGTGGGGCCTCAAGATAATTCGGCAAGCCAAGAAATTACTGACAGCACGAGTGCAATCATGCCAACAGGAAATCTGTGGCTGAATAATGCACCTTCTACCACTTGGCAGACAGTGCATTTTCGCAAGGCCCTAACTACGGCAGATCATTGTTAAGGAGTTCCCGAATGCACAACTCTATGCCATTTTCCCGCTGACTCTAGGGAAGCACCTGTGCACAGTTGCAAGAAAGAAAGCTAGATGCCCCAAGAGAAATGAGCCCACTCAAGCTATGGAAGTTATGTTTACCTTGTCTTCCTACAACTACTCTAAACCTAGGACTGCTGTTTTGCACAAGGGAACAAACGTCAACATTGGTGCCTCGCCCAACACAAGTGGTCTGCGCCGTAGAAGGTGCCATCAGTCAGCCCACAGATGAGGCCCACACCAGTGCTGTAAGTGTGCTGTACAAATTGCAGAAGCACAGCCTACAAGCTTGTCTGCCTTAGTGTGATCGCAATAATGAACGAAAACCAACGAATCAAGTTTGTTTCGTGCTGAGAACAGTTGCCTCATGCTGGATTTTCCTACAATTCTTTCTAAGCACAGATAATGCTTCGTTTGTTGTGTAGGCATGTAAATAATGAAAAGGCCTGCATCACTATCTCTGAAAAAAATAATGTAAGAAAGCACGTACAGTACACAGGTGCAGTGTCTATCACATACCATTTCGTGCAGTAGAGGCTACATCGGATAAACCGGCAAATGTATAAATGACTGGCAGCGTGACCAAGCAAACTTGATGTGTGGGTCAGTTAGCAGTGGTAGTGCACTACTCTCGGTGCACATGCACCTATGTTTAAAAGCTGCTTGATCGTGACAAAATAAAAAGACAAAAGCGCTGGAGAGATATCTGAAACTTTTCTTATATGTATGACGAGGAACCTAGCACTAGCTCCCCATGCAGAGAATTACTAGACAGTGAGACTGCTTCTTATCATTGTAAAACATATGTCACACTCACCATGTGATGCATCCTTTTCGTTTCTGTGCGAACAATATGTATTCAGATCTATTCTCCCCCTTTCACCTTTTGCACAATATTACTGTGCGAGCTATAATACTGAACTGTTAGTAGCACTCTGTCCTGTTGCCTCCTTTCTTTCCTTGTGAATTGTGTGCTAAATACGGCTTTTTTGGTGAAAGAGTGCTAGTTTAATGCATAAACTAGCGCCGTGGCACTTTGCAATAAAGGACTGTTATAATTCTCTAAAAATATGTCCATGCAGAACAGTGTCAAAAGAACACCTTAAAGAAAGAACATGAGTGTATCTATCATAAAGACCAATCCTTGTCTTTTTTCCTTAACATAATTTTCAATACCGATATTGAAGTACAAGCTCACCATATTATATCACCTTGTCAATGAAGCAAGGCACAATGGCGCCCAACTGTCGCGGGACCAACTTGGATGTGGAGATCAGCGCAGATCAGCAACATAGCATGGTCTGCTTACACTTCTCCAGGTCCAGCCATACCTATACCAGCTATAAAACAAGTGAGCTTAGAATAACAAGCGAAACAATATAAAAAGTGGCAGTGACCAAAGCAACTTTCGTTAGGCATAAATAGGATCGCATTGCTGACATTATGCACATAAGTAACTTCATTTTGAGCAACAAAGCATCCAATTTAAGAAACATTATATGTATGAGCTATCTATGTGAGAAAGATTAATCGAACGCCCTCTATTTGCTACACCCCTCCCCTTATGCATGGATGTCTCCCTGACTGAGTGAGCTGATGCCAGGTATAGTGTAAGTAAAGGGTGTCACTTGGTGGGCCAATCTCGATACCATTGCATGACTTGTACAATAATTTTATAGTGTATTGTAATGCTGGCCATCCTGCAGGCACTGCAACATTATAGCACCCATAAGGCTAATGGTATTACCTGATAAGGTTAACTAATAAGTGTCCCCAGAAGCATAACTCGGCATGTATACTCGGAGGCCATTATTATAAGAGAAGCAATAGCAGAGGTGAAGCTTTATCCTGTGCCATATGCAAAATGGCCGAGCACGCCCAGCTTTTGGTTACATTCTCACTTGTGACCACTGCAACAGGCTGACTGACATGCGTAACCAGCAGTTTGTAGGACCACATTTTCATAACCTGCATTTTTTTTTACATCTGGAGAGATCAGCCTCAAGCTCCATGCTGCGCTGCACTCGAGAAGCATTATAAACTGGCAACATTTAAATGCTATGCTGCATGCTTTGTTGCATGCTTTAGGAATTTACTTATTTATTGTACACATAGCTCATAGTGTCCAGTTGGAGTATTGCATGAGGTGGCAAGAAAACAAATTCTGAACTAACAAGGAGAACATTCAACAAAACAAGTCAGACCAAAGAAAAAAAATAACATACTCTCATAATGGGACTATGTATCTGGCAGCTAGCTTATAAAAAAGACAATTAGGAATGTTTTACTACTGGTAGCGCTTTAGGGGATGGAATGTAGAATTCCAAGCATCACACACTTTTAAGCCACCTTTCGTGGTTTTTTGTTTTGAAGTCCTATTCTCTGTACTATTATAGAAATGAATAGCCCCCTCCAAAATAAAACAAAGAAAACATGTAATGCACAGTAATGTAACACAATAATGTAATGCACAACAGTGAATACTTAGAAAAATGTAATTAAGAACATGGAGTCTATGTGGGCACAGATGTTAGATGTCTACATGAAAGCATAATAATAAAGGTGGGCAGAGCATTTATGCTATTGTCGGGCAACCTGCTGCAAGACATACAGGTAAAAGGATATGCATGCCTCACAACACAGTCCCTAAAAATATATGTAACAATACAGTGAGTAGGTATATCGTGCTTATCTACAATAGCTCCTAATTATATTTATTTCAGAGGGGGCTACCTATGAACCTTGATCGAACTGAAGGTGGGCCAAATTCTAAATATACGATTCAAGTAGACAGAAAAGGGACGTTATGAATATGGCATCTACAGCAAAAGTGTTGTACGTTATTGTTGTACATTATGTCATACCTGCCAACCTGTGAACATAATATTTTGTAAAAATGCTGCAGACACTAAATTCTTTGTTGGGGACATAACACACATTATTTTAAAGCTTGCTCTCAGCACCCCCATTGTTGCATACACACACACATTATTAATAAAGGGAAAATCGCACATCTACCCGCTCGTAGCAATTCCTACAAAAGAAACCCGTACGGATTCCTCGAAAGGAAAGCCTCACAGTTGAAAAAAAGAAACCGTCCAGGTCTGGGACTCAAACCCGGGACCACCGTCTTTCCGGGACAGCCGCTTTACAATCTAAGATAACCAGGCGGCTAGCAGATGGCCGGGCGAATTCGAATTTGTCGACAACATGAAGCAAAGGCAAGGGTGTGACGTAATAGTTCTGCGGAAACGCGCAAGGTGTAGAGAGATAATTAATAAAGGGGAAAAAAATATTACGTCAAACCCTTGCCTTTGCTTCGTGTTGTCAACTAATTCGACTTCGCCCTGCCATGTGCTAGCCACCTGGTTATCTCAGATGGTACAGTGGCTGCCTCGGATAGGTGGTAGTGCCGGGTTCGAGTCCCGGACCAGGACGAATTTTTCTTCAACTGTGCGGCTTTCCTTTTGAGGAACACATACGGGTTTCCTTTGTAGCAAATGCTACGATGTCTGATTTTCCCTTTAATAATTACTTCTCTCCACCTCGTGTGTTTGCGCAGAACTATTACGTCACACACACATTATCAACCATTATTTAACTTGTCGTGCAGCACAAAAAGCAGCAGCAAACTTGAAACCAGTAACTGACAACTTTGTTTTTTCTTTAGACTACAGAGCTTTAAAAGCGTGTTTGCTGCTGCCGCTTTACGCTGCTTCATGAATTTATCTGACCAAACTTCCCTAAAGCAAGTGCCCCTCTGATGTTCTCGTTAGAGATATTGCATCGCTAATAATAAGCCATTGCAAGTACCATTACAATTAATTTTTACGTGCATTTTAACAATGTCATGTCCTTAATCTCTCAACAGCTTTAAAATATCTTAACCAACACAACTTCATTGTCTTTCTAAAGTGACATCCATAAAATTGTAAAATGAGCCCACATTTGTAAACCCACGGAAAATTCAGGAGAGTTTCCAAACATGGATGATACCAACAAAATCTGCAGCTCGTGTAAGTGGCAGCAACTGCTTTGCACACACCTTGTCACAGCATGCACATCAGGTACTTTGCCGTGCTGTTGAGGCTTCAGAAGTGCCGCAGGTGCATATCTGGAGGTGCCTCTGGTTCACAAAATCTTGCCATCCCTAAACAATAATAAATGCTTAATTTATTGTAATCTCTGCTGAAACTACAAACTTGTGATATAAAAAGATCACGTCATATTTTGAAAAAAGTCTCATACAACCAGTTACATGAAGCTGCAACTGGTTGTGCAAATATCTGACCGTAACATCACAGGCGGTTAAATAACACGTAAATCGAACTGTAGCAAACATGAATCTACTATGAAAAGGTTCACACGAACGTACAGCTGTATAACGTGAAATGTGAATTGTACTATCAAAAAATTCCTTAGGACATGAAAAGCGTTCCAAAACCTAATTTGTTTATGCGGCGCAACAAAGCACTGCTCCCAAAGGACGATGCGCTCAACATTTCAACAGACCACCTTTTTTTCTGGAGAGACAATACAGAAAAGAGAAAGATTTTTCGAATAAAAAGAAACATTGCTTTTGTAATTTCGGCTTCTCTGCAAGATCGGAACCCTTTACAAGTACACGAAAACACACAGGACACTAATACACGTCATCTGACGACACTCTATAAACAGACGAATTTCCATACAAGCTGAAAGTCTGGCCATGCGTTGACGAAGAAATCGGGTGATATCTCGCGCAGCTGTTAGCTGTGAAGACGACACATCGACGTACTACTTCTGGAAATGCCTATACCATTTCTCAATAAAAAATTATGTACACAAACAGTAACTTTCTTTGCTTGAATTTTTGTGCGCATTTAGATCAAAGAACCACCCGCGCTAGCGTGCTTCATAGGTGAAAGTAAATAAACCACAGATAGAGCTGTTGGTAGCATGAATACGTTTTAGGGCAATTTCCATGGAACTTTTTGCTAAATGTGCACTGCGACATGAAGAACAACCATTTGAAAAGCACATTTATAATTCTTGCTGCTTTACTCATTCGGATTCGGTTGTTGTACGGATCTTGCGATACGTACAAGAACGCACACTTCACGAACCATAGACAGGAAGAATGCGCGCAAGCGCCGGACTTACCTTTCTAGGCGTACTCGGAAAACGCTCCGTTTAGCGTCACAGGTGCCGCGGCATCGACTGCACCAACGGTCCTTCCGTAGCACACACTGTTGAATTGCGGATCAACTACAGGACGTAAGAGCACAATTTTCACCAAATTCTTCCGTACAGTGTGATACGATGCGAGAGTGCCAGAGGAGGAGATCCTTTTCGTGAGCCCGGAACAAAGAAAGTGGCGAAGGCTCATACCTTCGACATCGGCGCACCACACGAAGGATACTGCGGGCTACATTACGCGGTCCCAGGGGTTTTGTGATTCTCAATGAATACAAAATGCACCACAATTACTCTCGGCACAGCGTACACACGATTAAACAACTGCATCGGACGGCGTCAATGCAGCGCGCACTCACATGTAGCTAAGGCTGAAGACGGCAAAATAATATCACCTGTAACTTTACCGGCGCTACCTGTGCTGCCATCTGTAGGCCGCCACCGAAAGCGACCGTGCTTTCGGTGATCTCATGGATGGTGACGGCGTTGTATTTCGATGTTATGCGAGTCGTACAACGTCTTGTACGACGTGTTTCAGCAACGTTGCTTTTAATGAAGAGGACGGCAATGTGCGTATACGCCGTATAGACGTCTCACCCACTTGAATAACAGAACAGGAAATTTTCAGTCTGTCGTATTTTGGGACGTTGTGACTGTCGTTCTGTTCTCTGTAGTGTGACGTCTTGTAGTCGAAAATTCTGTAGCTTCTGATCAATATATTTGATCAAAAATTGACAGAGACCTCTTTAAGGATAAGAAAAATTATTAATACAAAAAAATGAAAGTAGAAAAAAAAAAGCTTTCGCACAGGATTTGAACTGCGGACCTCACGATTCCGAGACAAGCATCTTACCACCGCACCACGCCGAGCTTTTTTTTTTCTTTATTTACACCACGCCGAGCACTCCCACACGTCGATTAGGCAAGCAGTATAAATCTCTCTCTGGGTTGCTGTTTACATTTACATTTTAAAAGCCAAGATGCGCTTTCACTTCACCGCGTCAACTGCCGCATCTCTATATGCGCAAAAGTGTTGTTACCATCGACAGGTACATCGTGGAATGCTAGATTATCAATTTTGCTGTAACGATATCCATATTTAATAAGAAATTCAGAAATAGACAACGGTGACCGGGGACACTGAAGGTTGTTACTGCTAATTTCGACAGTTGTCTCTTGCTCTTTACACTTTTGAGCTCGCATATAATTCGTGCGTTCAATGCAAAATAGCTACATAAACACTCGTGGGTGAGTCTTGATCCGGACAGTATACTGGCTTCTCACGGCAGCGCTGTACCAGATTAATGAGACCCGAGCGAGAAAGCTTTTCACGCAACTTTGTGGAACAATCCAAAACTTCTTTTCCGCTTCGCATAAGCTTGTGCGATATTTCTGGGAAATTAACTAATGTGTCAGTGTAACCGCACATGTAAGTCCACAGGACTGTGTGCCCCATCTTACCAAATAAAACAAAGCGGATACGCAGCCATTCCCGCAGATGGTATGATTTTGATGAGCGGCCGATTTTGAGGAGGCCGGTAGCGCGTTGCTGGTGCCGCGTCGTCACGGCACAATTATAACAATTGGCCACGTCGACTTTAATACCGGTGTCGGTGCTATCAGTATTGCCGGCTTCAGAGAAGCACGATTGAATACCGCGCAAGAGAAAGGTACAGTGTACACCACCGATGCGAAGCTGACATTTTAAAGGGCCGCGACGGAAAGTGCTTCTGTTGCGACTTCAGAACTCTTGGCCGTCGCGACCGAATGTTTCTGTTGCGACGTCAGAATTGCTGTCGCAACGTCAGAAATGTCTGTCGCAGCTTCAGAAACGTTAGGAACTTCTGTCGTGCAACAGAAATTTCTGTATTTGCAGCAGGAATTCCTGTTGTCTTTTTCAACTGGGCAGGACCGGGAATCGGTTTGAAATTCGCAGCTAGCATATCGCAGTTTGGTCTGTGAATGTTCCGAGGTGTTCACGCAATTTCTGTAGAGCTTGATAATGGCCCAATTTAGCACTAGGGATTAAATTGTCAGGATGTCGAACAATAAAAAAAGCTCCTCCGCAGTTATATTCAAGCATTAAACTGGTATGCATGATGCCGTACAGTATAGTTGCCACAAAGCTCCAGATTAAACCAGCTTTTGTGACAAACAGGCGACCCTATATGGTGCCACTGCGTCCAGTATAAGCCAGTTTAGTTGCAAACAGGGCCCCTGTTAAGACCCATTTCTGCGTGAACTGGTCATGCCTATACCTGCTTGCATGCCAAACGGGACCCCGTTCAGACCTGTTCGTGTGTGAACTGGTCCTGTTTATACCTCTCTGCATACCAAACGGGACCCCGTTCAGACCTGTTCGTGTGTAAACTGCTCCAGTTTATACCTGTTTGCATGCCAAACGGGACCCCGTTCAGACCGGTTCGTGTGTAAACTGGTCCAGTTTATACCTGTTTGCATGCCAAACGGGACCCCGTTCAAACCTGTTCATGTGTAAACTGGTCCTGTTTATACCTGTTTGTTGCTAAACAGGTCCCTGTTAGAACCAGTTTAAACCTGTATAACCCAGTTTGAATTTAAATAGGATTTTCCAATAGGGTGGGTTCTGCCGGAAATCAAAATCAAGTGTGGTCGGTGACAACGTGGGTAGACATTAAGTTCTTTTAAATGCTCCTTGTACTATGTGTGTGCTCTATTCTTCAGTTAGTCTGCTAAATCGTACCCACAAAAGCAAAAAAAGAAAAAGCAGGAAACCTTCCGACCCGTGTAACAATAGCAGCGGCTATATTTACGCCGCTATTCCCCATGTGTAATGGCGCCTGATTTCGTCTGAAATGCTTGAACATCTAATAAAAGCTAACATCTTAAACCTGCACTGAGAGGCAATTTGGGGCGACATAACGGAGGGCTCAGAATTGAGTTTGGAGTCCTGGTGCGCCTCAGTCTACACGCATACAGCAGCGCTTTTGCTTTTCTCCTTGATTGGCCTAGAATTGCTGCGGCTGTGTTAAGTATCGCGGCCTCGTTTTCGGCAGCACAAAGATAGAGACAGTGCATTATCGCGGCGAAACAAATCCTTTCATAGACTTCTGAGTTTCTCTGGAACTTACCGGCCAAGGTTTATTTCCAAGGCTCAAAATAATTTGCTGTCGTTCACAATACAAACATTTACAACAGCATAAAAGGTGAAAAAAAAAATGAATACGTTTTCTAGCAACTTGTTTCTGGAACGCATTTGCTTCTTCCATAATGTTACCTGCATAATGTTACTGCATAAGGTTATGCAGTATGCGTTTCATTTAGCAAAACGCACAATGCTTCAGCAGAGAAACGTCCGGCCCCGAATTCACATAGCTTTCAGTTCGTAAGTGCTCTTTGGCTTTCGATGGACGCCTATGGTAAGTGATGTCCCACAAAGTAGTCGGCTGAAATATTTTTTTCAGAGCATTTCCGGTGTAATCGATTGCTCTGCATACGTGCTCTAGAAACCAAATTCGCCAAGCTTCCTGTTCGTGTGCTGGGAACGAAATGCGCAAAGATTTTTATTCCCAAGAGCTATTTTCCGCTGACAGCTGGTCTTCGCTAATAATATGCTCTGCATTACGATTGGCTATCATCCTCACTTGCGAAAAATTCTAGAGTAACTGTTTTTTTTTTTCGCTAATACGGCCGCTTGTCAACGCTCTATAAAAAGGTGTCTTTGTTCAGGAGTCTCTCCGGAAAACTGCGCAGAGATTAGTGAACGAATCTATACCAATATTCTTCCTCTTCGCGCTTCATCAGTCAGCAGAGCGGTGTACCGCGTATACTTTATCACCAGGATGGTGCGATAGTGAGGGGCGAATGAGAAAAAAGGAATCGATTCGACCGAACTGATTTGTTACATTATGACAGACTTCATTTTACGCTTACGCCTTAGCCGCATTCTTCCATTCAGGAAATTATGTCTGAGGAGGGAACGCAGAAAAAAAAGTTAGAACGCTCATCAAAAGTACTGATACACGTTTTAAAAAGCAGAGCGGAAACACAGAGATAACATTTTTGTAACTCAATACCATATTGGAGTGCATCATGTAACCGCTCAAACAACAAGGGACTAAGACGGAAACACACAAGACAGGCGATATACAGCCAACAGGTAATAAAGCCAACGAACGCTTAGGGGTCATTAGGTTTAGATGAAATCAAAATGTAGAATATCCTGAAGAAAAGGGAAAGTAAAAGTGTAGGAAAAGATTACTTCTCGCCGGTGGGATGCGAGCCCACAGCCTTCGAATTACGCGCGCTTTGCGCTGCCGATTGCGCTGCGGCAACGGCCATCAATCAGCTCACTAACCTAGGCATTCATGCGGCCTGGATCTATCTAATTACCCCTATGCTTTCATTCGCTTCATTGCCAGTTGGCTTCATATGGTCGGGATCAACGTTTACTGACATATCTGCCGCAGCAAGCTGCGCAACCAAGCTGCATTCGTCGTTTGCACTGAGCTGCCAACGCCAACACGCATTGAAAGAACGAAATAAAGTGCGCGTCGTCCTGCCCGCCGATGCTTAGGGTGCACGCCGTCTGTGTTGTACCAAACGGAAACTAGAATGCACTAAGCAAAACGCTTATGTTCGAAAGCTCACCTGACATAAGCAAATGACGAAATAACTATGGCATATACCTATCCACAGAATGTCTTGCGGTCGTTGGTCCACGTTTCCTTGTAATCTAATCGGGGTTCCTAGTGTGCAAGGACTCTTTTCTAACCATTTGATTAGTTTATTATCTTATTGACATTACTGCATTGCAACTAGTGACGTCCTTTGATAGTGCAGGCCTGACGTCTTTCCTGTGAATGAGTAATGGCAAGACGAATAAAAAGAAATGTCTGATACGACCTCAGGTGACCTGACTGGTCAACGGGTGGAAAAATAAGAACGAGAATAGAGCCAAAAAGAAATGTGGAAGATACAATGGCTTTTTATTAGTGACTTTGGGACCCTCGCCTGTACACTATTAACAACCAACTATGCATCTTGACTGAAGAATGAACTGAAGGTGAAACTGAATTCCCGCTATATGCTTCGACGTTTCTTATTCCTCAGTAGATATACATGGCAGCCTCTCTCAAAAGCCCATCTTCAGGCAACCATTTTATTTATATACGAATATTGAAAATGTGGTCATATGAGATTCAATTTACATGGTTGACAGGTTCCATCAGAGTTGCTAAGGTTGCTTAGTGCGCTGGTCTTTAGCAATTATTTTTTCCGTCTTCCGTTTGCGGAATGCACTTGCCAAGGGATAGTTATTATTCTCACTATATCGTATACGAAAAAAAACTATTTCCGTGCACTTGCGTCTGTCGTCTTTTCTCATCAACAACTACATTTGATAACAACAAACTCCGACTATGAAGCGAAATAAATATCTGCATCAAGAAGACTTGATGGCTCAAAAGCATTTTTTAATTATTTAACAAGAGACAGATTCACCTGGACGTTTGCTCTTATTCTGCAGGGTCTGAAATACAGTTTGCACACACTACATCGGCAACTTCTTATTATATTCAAGAAAGCAAAGCAAGAAATAATGAGCGTACACTATTTGTTTGTCTTGAAACGCACCGAGCAGCAGTACAAAACTGATTCAAAGAACTTTCATTTGCAGCATTCGCTGATTAATTCTTGCATAAAGATAAGAAAAGGGAACGTGATAATAACGAAAAAAGAAACACAACCCTAAACTAAAAATCGCTCTCAAAGATAGGTGTTTTGAATCCATTGATCGCCATTCAGGAAAATTTGCAAGCCAAACAGCGGAGACTCCCAAAAGAAGCGTTCCAGGAAGTGGTTATTCCATGGCAGAAACGATGGGTTCAGTGCATCGACTCAAGATGGTACTTCAAAGGCGAAACACCTGAATATTGGGTAGGCAAATAGAAGCAATTTATTTTTATAGACTTGGCAAACTTTCAGGACAAGCCTCGTATTTTGTCGAGTACATTTTAAATTATTATTTTGAAACTCGCGTCATTCTGAGGAATCGTTCCTAGTGGATACGGATCGCGAGCTCACCGGCTTTGATCCGCAGACTGCAGTATGTGGTGCAAGATATCCAAACAGTAACCTTATTAACGAGACTTTCATCATCAGTCGATTATGCATTTAGATGTCAGCCTCCTCGAGTAACCCAGCTCGAGGAATATAATTGTGCTATTTGTCACATGGGATTTTTAAAAGATTCTGTTAAGTAAAAAAAAGTAGAAAGCACACCCGGTGGAAAAAAAAAGAGAATGTACATACTATCGCTTTGCCAGCAGCTAACTTGGTCAGTTTATGCGCAGGAGCTTGTAAAATGCAATGACCCCACCCAGGGCCTCCCACATCCGCTCTGCGTCCGTCCCCCTCCCTCTTTCTCTCTCTCACATGCACTCACGCACGAACGCGTGCGTGCGTGCGTGCTCTACCATAACTAATGTGACAGAATATTTCAACAGTTCCTTATGTTACGTTTGTGGGTACCTATGCTTCTGAATTTTCAGTTTTCAGTAGAAAACTACAAAGAGCGAAGGCGGTAATACATTTGTCGTAGTGGTTATAACTGAGACACCGTTTATGGATGTTTTTTTTTTTTTCTGAAGGTTTCAAGCTCCAATAAGTTAATGTAAGCAACCATTGCTGCTGCAGTTCGATTGTTATGTTATGTTCGGTTGTTCGGCTGCTATGTTCGAAGGCAGAGGCTCGAATCCACTGTCCGTCCCAGATTTCTTTTTACTACGCATGCCCTACAAGCGAAGCGAGGCAGAAAATACCTATCTGCTTTCTGCAAAGTGTCTGGAATGATGCAAGTCTTCGTGTGAATGCGGCTCAACTACGGATATTTAAACATTGCTTCTCATATTGCAATTTGTATTACCTCCACAATATTGCGCGCTATAGTGAGCGTGTGCTAGCCTAATACAGTATACAGGTAAATAAATAAAGTGAAGACATTTTGTCACGACGCATTTCGTTCCGTACAAAAAGAACTACACATACCACTTTTTAGCATGCGCCCCCTGCACGGCAATAAATGTACTTTTTGCATCGTGCCATCAACTTATGTATCCTTCTAGCAAAGAAGCGACGAGGTCTAAGGGGTTGCTTGAACTCCAAGATAATGTCAAGCCTCATACAGCCAGGGCAACAGTGGACACTGTAGACGAGCTTGGCATCAGGCTGCTAACTCATCATCCGTATAGCCCCGATCAGCGCTACGTGATCCAATGCCTGCTGGCAGGTGTGTGACATCAGTAGGACGACTGGGACGAAGATTGTATGACAGCGGTAGTGATGACATGAGGACTAGTTTCTTTTTTCTTTTTTTTGAACTCCATACAAGAAGCGCTCCAGTCTCTACCGTTACGACCTGTGCCGATCCAGAAGTCAGTACAATGTCTCAAGTGCTAGTTGTCGTAGCTTATAGGCACTGTAGCTGCTACGACGAGAGATATTGGCATGCGCCAATCGATCGGGAGGACGCTGCACCATAGCACTACGTCTCAATATAGAGAGACGATTGGGAGAAACTGGCAGAGTTCCGCTATTAAAAAAAATCTGCTTGCAGCTTCGGCTAACATTTCTTTTCCGCACCGCGCATACTAATGGCATCAAACACACATCGTGCACCAATGCACATGCCCTCACTTTCCTCGTCTGTTTCACATAAACTTTTTCTTTACTACCCATTACTGCGATTCTTGCTGTAGTGAAGTGTTATCTTCTTCACGTTGTTAACATCACTTACGTCTAGTTTGCCTTCTTATTGTCTGCATTATTCTTGACACCTATGTGAGGCCCTGACCTCTGTAATTCCTGTGCGCCCGAGAGGCATAGTTCAATAAGTAAAAAATAAAATAAATAAAAAACAAGCTTTTTGCTACACCACGTGACCCCCGTGAAGGATAGTGGTAAGGTTGTGTATATTTCGCGTGTCCCATTGCTGCGTTTCTGGCCTAAGGGAAACTGGCGCGCGTGCATGTGCTTTCGCTTTCTGGCAAACTTGTTACTGTGCGACGTCACGCGCGCACGATTCTTCCGAAAAAGCTGGCTAGCGTTGGTACAGAAAAAGTATACGTAAGCATGAAGCTACGACTACATAAGTAGAGTAAATCGCACTCGTCTGCTAACAGATCCACGTTCGAAGCCCCCCCCCCCCTCCCCCGCCATAACGCGTAATGCGTTCTCTATTGAAGAAGACTGAGAAAATGTAACATAGAAACCTACCTACCGTAAAGTATGACGCAAACAAAACAAATGTTTGGTATAATAATTTTCTCCGTTCTTCATCAGTGATATATACAGTGAAAAATCAATTTAACAAAATTCGCGATGCAACGAACTATGCTTATTTTACGATCATGGTGGAATTGAAACCCGTGTATTCATTTTTCGCGATTTATCGAACTAACTTCACGACAGTTTCGATATAACAATGTTTTCCGCCATATCAGCCTGTATGTCCAGTAATTCTAGCAAAAATTATATCTGCCGAGGAAGAAGTTAATTCAAGCGTCCTTCTGCATGAAAAGCTTGAACGGCAAAGCTGCTGTCAAAGCACGTGCTGGGACGCAGTATAGGGAGGAAACACCGCTGCGTCATTTGTCGCGTTGGCAAAATACTCGAAGAAACACTAAAGCGCGCGTTTCTTTCTGCGCAATTGGCATTGGGATGGAGCGAACGTGCGGTAACGTGATCGAGCACACACTAGAGGCGGGGGGGGGGGGGAGTAGGAGCGCGAGCCTATCTGACTTCTCCGCATCCCTCCGTGGGCCACGCGCCGTCTCGATCTTGGAATCTCTACGCGGCAAGCCGAAGTGGATGGTGCCTTCACGCGCATTTTGCTGTTCCCGCGCATCTGCAGCGTTCGCGGTCGCATAATCTCAAGTTTGCGAGACACGAGACACGGCACGGAGCGCTCGCTCGCGTTGTGACTGCGAGTTCGTGGTCATCGAGTCAGATCTGCTATAAGGTTTGCCTGAGCGTGCCTGACACCGATAAAACTGCGAACATTGCGTCGTGTAGTCTCTTTGCTATCCCCATCAATGCTCCACCTTTCTGGTGAAACTGACTTGTCTTTCTTTTTTGGCTCAGGAACAATACCCGTATCTTTTTACACTTTTGTTTTTAATTTTTGGGCACCGGCTGCACGCACTAAGCGTGGTCGACTATGTCGTCCAAGATTTGCGGCAGTGGGAGACGCAACAAACTCAAATCTCGGACGCTGTGAGCCACGTCGATGCAGTACTCTCGGTGCAACCTGCACCGTACGCGCTAGGGCTCATAACCGCACTATTATGGCCCGATCTTCTTGAGATTTGTTTATAAGTGCTTACTAACAAGAAATTATCCAACCGCTAGGCTCTAGGAGTTCATGAAATTGTTTTTAACGGTAAAAATTTTAAACCTCAAATTAACCAACTTCGCGATTTAGCTATGTTTTCTCGCTGCACGTACAACTTCGTTATAACGAGATTTGACTGTACATGCTGTAATGTATGTCGACTGTACATAACTGACATGCTGTGCATGTATGTCGATGTGGAACAAAAGAACTGGGACAAATATTACCCTACGTAACGTTTGCTTATGATACAGCTCGGCAAGAAACAACATGACGCCATTCAGTCTCCTCCACAGTCGAGAAGTGACTACAATGCTGGATGCTATTGCTATACGTCCTCATGATTCCAGTGATTCTGAGGCTGCCACCGAAGATTTTACAGAGCGCGCCGATGAAGCAAGACAGCTCGCGCGCGTTCGCATAACTATCCAGGAAGACCATAATGTCCGAGGTTACAATCAACGCCATCGATGCGTCGTCTACCAGACCGGCCAAAGAGCCTGGGTTTAGGCTTCAGTACGACGCCGAGGCCTCGCGGAGAAACTTGTACGCCGATACTTCGGACCATACAAGGTTCTACAACGCCTTAGTGACGTCAGCTATGAACTCGCTTCTGACAGCCCATCCTATTCGAGGCGCCGTCAGGACCTGCTTGAGGCTGTGCACGTGGTGCTCATGAAACCTTATTTTTCTGAATGACATGGACACTCTCTGGTTAGTTGGACAACGGGTGCTACCCGCCGGGAATCGGGACGATACTCCTTCTGGGGGCCGGGGGGGCGGGGGGCAAATACCGCGACGCTATCTCTGCCCAAACACGCTGACGACGAAGACGACGACTTCGGGTGTGCAAGCAAGGTGCTAGAGAAAAAGAAGCCTGAACTGGGCGCTTGTAAATACTGCTCTCGGTTCTTGTCTCAAGTGAACCGTGACAATTTGCATGATGATGGCTGTATCTTATTTATGCGTCCACTGAAGTACGAAGACGTCCCCCTGCGATCACCAATGACCCCTTTCTTGCGCCACATGGTTACAACTTGCGCCTCCCGATCTCCTAATTTCACCACCCCTCCTAATTTTCTGCCATCTTCGGCTGCACTTCCCTTCCCTTGGAACCCTCTCTGTCCCTCTAACGGTCCACCGGTTGATAGTCTACGCATTACGTGGCCCTGCCCGGCTCCATGTTTTCTCTTAATGTCAACTGGAACATTGGCTAGTCCGGTTTGCTCTCTAATCAACAGCCCTCTCTTTTTGTCTCTTAACGTTACGCCTAAAATTTTTCAGTCCATCCCTCTTTTCGCGGTGCTTAACTTCTTCTCGAGGCTCTTTGTTAACATTCAAGTCTTTGCGCCATGTGTTAGCAGTGGTAGAGTACAATGATTGTGCACCTCTCTTTTCGACGACAGTGGTACGCTCCCAGTGAGGATTACGTAATGCTTGCCGTGTGCACCTCCGCCGGATTGTAAACTTCTGCAACTTTCCTTCTCATGACTAAGGTCCCCTTTGTGTAGCTGACCTAGTAAAACATGGGCTAATTTTTTATCCTAATGTCAACTAGAATATCGGCTATTCGCGTTTGGTCTCTGATCCACACCGCTCTCTTCTTGCATCTTAACGTTAGGCCTGAAATTTTTCATTCCATCCCTATTTGTGTGGTCCTTGTTTTCCATCTTCTTTGTTAGCCTCCAAGTTTCTGCGCCAGCTAGTAGCACCGGTAGAATACATTAACTGTACAGTTTTCTTTTCATCGACTGTGGTAAGCTCCCAGTGAGGATTTCGTAATGCCTACCGTATGCACTCCAGCTCATTTTTAATATTCTGTAAATTTCTTTCTCGGGATCAAGGTACCCTGTGAGTAATTTACCTAGATAAACGTGCTCCTATGCAGACTCTAGAGGCTTACTGGCTATCACGAATTCTTGTTTTCCTGGCAGGCTATTGAACATTACATTGGTCTTCTGCATGTTATACTTGAATCATACTCTTACACTTTGTCAGTTAAGCTCCTTAATCATTTGTCGCAGTTCATTCCCAGTGTTGCAGCGTTGTAATCTGAAAAGTGAAGGCTGTTGAAATATTCGCCATTCATCCTCACTCCTAAATTTTCCCAGTCTAATGGCGTGTACACTGTACCATGCAGTGAATGGCATTGGAGAGATTGCGGCTACTTGCTTGGCCCCTTTCCTGATAGGTAATTTTCTAGTTTTCGTGTGGAGAAGCAAGGTAGCTACGAAATGTAATGGGCACGCTTCGGAGTAAGCCGCGTTTATTTTGATACAGCGCTTTCGTCAGGCTGGGCTTGGAAATGCATACTTCGGTCTAAGTAGCATGATGTCATCAAGCAGAGTGCACATTCCTGCTATCCAGAAGGCGCTGGCTTAACCCGGTGTGCAAGACACTCGGCTTCTGAGCGTGAGGTCGCAGGTTCGAAGCGCACTACCACCGGCGTTTCTCCTATAGAGTATATTATGTTCTTTTATACATTAATTTCTTTATAGCTATTACCGACGCGAAGTTAGAACGCAGGCTACAGCTTGCGCGGCCAAGGAACGCGCTGATAACACAGGCTTGCGAGAGCGACGGTGACGTGGCTTTCGGGCGATAACCTCTCCCCTAACGCAACACCTAGCGCGCCAGCGACCGCATGTGTTTCCTTTCAGCCACTCTGCTCATTCGAGACGCGCACGTGACATGGCATCGCCGCCAATGGAAATTTAGGTGTTGTTTCGCTCTTGCAGACACCGGCTTTTTCGCTCAATGAGCCATTGTTAGGGTTGGCGTCTGACACCACGTGGAGACAGGAATTTCACCCGGCCTTCTACCAGGATTCGTCGAAATGAGGCTTCACTTCTTCTGCGATGGTTAACGTCACGCACCTTGCGCACAAAGGGCCTGCTACCACCCGACCTTCTACCAAGATTCGTCGAAATGAGGCTTGACTTCTCCTGCGATGGTTAACGTCACGCACCTTGCGCACAGAGGGCCTTCTATCACCCGACCTTCTACCACCCGGCCTTCTACAACCCGGCCTTCTACCAGGCTTCGTCGAAATGAGGCGTGACTTTTCCGTTCCTTGCTCGGTAATGCCAGAGGAGGAGGGGCCCTCTCTCTGTGCCTGTCATGTGACATCGACGGAAGCAAGATCCCGCCCACTTGTAGAGAGCCTATTTAAGGGGCTCCGAAATGTACTTTTATATACTTCAGGCTTTTCTCATTTTCTTTCATCTACCTTTGAATAAACCGTGCAAGTTTTGCACTAGCAAATCGTCTCGCCCTTGCTTGGTCGCCATGGTCTACCGGATGCCTGCAGCCGGACGACAACGCCACGCTACCCAATAAGTAACGTTGGTCGAGCTTCGATAGGCAGGCGCCGCTACTTCTCGGCAGCAGTACGATACGCTACCCTGGAGTACGCAACACCATTTGATGCTTTCGAATCTATAAGCAATGCACTATTGCGCATTGTGTACGCATAGTAATTTAGGATAGGCTTCCATACTACTCTATGTAAGCAGCATTCTTCTTCCGATTGCGCGGCAATTTCTTAGTGCAGTTCAATAGTTTCCAGGAGTTCAATAATTGACACTGGTAGGAGTACTGAAGGGTCCTCTTACTAGCACGGGGGTTTCTCACAACGTTTAAGAGTCGCAGGTTCGCATAACAGCCACTCGCATAGTTCAGCGTTTGAAGTAGTCCCTGGAGCGCGGGGAATTTTCAAAAGCCTGCAGAGAATCCCATATAAAACTCTCTGTGTATTCGCTTACTATTTCGACTTTTATTGGACGCTGTTTGAAAACAGATTTTCGAGTGACATATGAACGACGGCAGTGGGAGAACAAGTGGCGTTTTATTGCAATAAGCTGTTACACTGCACAGTGAACGACGTATGGCACTGTCCACAGATGCTATGACCGAGGAGTGCTGTCGTAGTGGGCGAATTTGCTTACAATGTCCAGAATGTAACGAGGGTTGGAGGTCATGGCTCACACGTTAAATAACCGTAATTCGACACCCTTTTAGCTATGGCGTCTACGAGACAGGCGAGTTGTCATTAATTTTAAAACGAACCTTTCCAGGAAAACCATCCCCGTCTTTGCTAACGTTGCTGGTGCTGTCTTGCTTTTCTTCTTTTTAGAATTGTGGTTATATAAATTGTGGTTTGGAATAGCGGTTCAGCCTGAAGAATGCTGAATACGTGCCATTTTGCGCGTTTCGAGCGGAAGTTATGAATTCACTAACCTAGGGTGTGTATCCGAGCTATTTATTAAGTCGCCCTCTCAAGGCAGGTAGCGCCACAAATAAAACACGGACAGCGGAAAGAATGAGGACATACAGAGCACTACTTCCAACTAACCTATTACGCAAAAGAACGTGCATATATGCATTCACACCACTCGCTGTGCAGCTACAACACATGCATTAGAAAACATTCGATATCCGAATTATTGACCTTGCACCAATGCCCATCGATGCGACCCCCGAGCCGCACACTCAGTTATACAAATAACGCCCACGTGGAAATCAACGTATTCATAACTATACAAAACAAAAAGAATAAAAAGACGAAAAGAGGCCACAGAGAACAGGGGCCGTACTCTGTAGCGGTTCCTTTCGGAACCGGTTCCTTTTGGCTGTTACGTCTGGATTACGTAACTCGGAGAAAGAGTGGAACGGGGTGGCGTGAGGGGAACCAATCAACGAGCGGCGGTCTGCAGAAAGACCACGTCATCATTTTTGTTTGTACTTGGGGGACGGTATAGCAATTGAAGGATGTTGCTGGTTTGATAAAAAAACATTGGTTTGTACAGAACACTTGCAAATATATTTTTAGTAATAAATGAGAGCTTGCGGCACAGACCGCTACTGGGAGTTGTAAGTTTATTTGTGTTGTTTTCTTATTTAGTCGCTAGGTGGTGTGCCATACGTTATGCAAACAAGTTGCCTCGCTTTGTTTACGTTTTGGACTTGCCAGTTTGCGCGCCGCGGATTCAAAACGATGTCCTCGCAGAAGGTTAGGCGGCTGGGTCCTCATGTTTCAGCGAGGCAACGCGATATACTCGTGTCATTTGTTGAAGAGCACCCCTACCTTGCCAAGGCGTCGTGTGTGATGGGTCAACAGCTGACGGCGGCGCGCAAGGAGGAGCTCTGCCAGCAAGTGACTGCCTTGCTGAACGCTGAGGGCCCGGCAGTGAAAACTGCAGCCCAATGGCGCGGCGTGTGGAAGAAAGATGTGTATAACGCCCGCCGTGATGCAGCCAGGTAAGCACACTCGTTGACGGAGCTTTTGCGCACCATATTCTAACAAACGTGTTAATCACAGAGGAACCGGAGGAGGCAGCCTGCCCGGACCGCGAGGGCGGGCGTGCGCCATCGGAGTCTGCCCGCCGTTCTTTGAGCCCGACGAAGAGGTGAACATCAGGCGCATGGGTTTCAATAGGTCAACGCCAAGTCGACGTGCTGTCGCGATTCGCTCAGTCACCGCCGTTATGGCTGATGTGTGGTCGCGCGCTAGTGTTGCCGCTCAGAAGATGGCCCGAGCTTGAGCGGAAATCGTCAAGCTATTTATTATCGCTTTCTTCAAGTAAGGTCGACATTTTTGTTAAATACTTTCATCAGTACTTCAGTCTACTCATTCAAACATTAGTGGGGTTAATAGAGTTGATTTTCCGGTCGGAGCCTGCGAAATGTCTGAGGTTGTATTTAGTGGGACGAGCATCGAGCGATTATTACAGAGTTTGAAACGAACAAAAGTGTGTGGTCCGGATGATATCCCTATATCATTCCTTATATATTGCTCGGGCATCTTTGTACTTCTGTCGCTTATTTCGAAATTTCTGAAATAACAGCGTTGTTCCTGGTGATTGGAAACTAGCGCGAGTGGTGCCAATTCATGAGAGTGGACAGAGGAACAGAGTTGAGAATTACGGACCAGTATCCTTAACTAGCATTTTATGTATGTAAGGTTATGGCACATGTGTATACCTGCATCATGTCTCATCTTGATAACAATAACCTTCTTTATCCTAGTCAGCATGGGTTTCGGCAGGGTTTTTCGTGTACGACACAATTGGTTGCATTCACTCATGATCTAGTCTCAGCAGTCGACAAGAAACAAATTGTTGATTGTATATTTCTGGATTTCAAAAAAGCTTTTGACGTCGTTACGTATAGTCCCGATTGCTAAACTTCGATTTTACAAATTGGATGAGAAGGTTATCGCATGGATTGCCGAGTATCTTTGCTCAAGACAAATGTTCCTCTGAATACGTACCTGTGACTTCTGGGGTACCGCAGAAGTCACATTCTTGTTGTTCATTAATGACACCACTTCGGGCATTACATCATCATTTACAGCATGGTTTCGGAAAAGGATTTTCTTGCTAAACCCAACTACTAGAATTCACGTCAGACTTGCACTTTCATATGAACAGTAATAAACAAATTGACTGCATCTTTTTGGATTTCTCGAAAGCATTCGATCGTGTAGCCCATAGTCACCTGATATCAAAGCTCTCAGCAATTAAACTCAACTCACTAACTCTATCATGGATTCGTAATTTTCTTACTAATCGCGAACAGTTCACTGTTGTTGCTAACTTTTCCTCTGGCCTCTCTGACGTCACCTCTGGTGTACCTCAAGGCAGCGTACTTGGGCCTCTTCTCTTCTTAATTTACATTAACGACTTGCCGAACAATATATCATCTTCTGTACGATTATTATTTCACAGATTTGTTCACACAGTTGGCCTTACCTTATCAAACCTGAAAGAAGCATCCTCGACGTCACAACGAGTGAACAATCAGTTCAGCTACACCCGAATTTATGGCAACACACACGCTTTTAATTTTTCAACTTTGCCCCGAGCGGTCCGTTTATGCAATGCACTACCACATACCATTGCATGCCAATCTAAACACACTGCATTTCGCAATCTGCTAAGCAATCAATATGCCGTTTCAACCGTCTAAACACGTCATGTCTTTTGTAATTTACTTGCATTTTTTTCTACAAGTTAAAGAATTTCAGCGCTCCCAATTTTTTTACAATACTTAGTACTGTATAGTGGCCCTCATGATACCTTATAAAATCTTTTATTTGGCCAATGTAGCAAGAATGTACAGTGTGATGTAGTAAGAACAGGGTATGCTAACTTCTAATTAAAAGGTTTATTGTGAAAGTTCAGTGATCTATAAAGGTTACCACAAAGTAGTACAGCAATAAAACCTGATAAAGACTAGTGCTTGATGAAACGAAACATAAAAGCAGGAAAGGGAGAAAATACATATAGATATACAAGTCCAGGGAAAAAAACATTGTGATCACCAAGTGTGCATGTGGCTACCTTCCATGAAACTCATTTTTTTCCCAATGCCATGGAACTCGAAGAATGTGCTTGCATAAGCAAGCTGTCAGTCTGTCTATTGGAATCACAACAGTGTTTCTTGAAAGGTGCTGGCATGCCGGATTGGCAATTGTAATGATTTTTTCCTGCACTTGGAATTTTTCTCTATTTCCTTCTGTAGCATCTTTATTTATGTTTGGCTGCATCAAGCACCAATTTTTATCTATCCTTCAAAGATGTCTTTCTTTTTCTGGGGAAAACTTGGGGAAGGCAGGAGATGGAAATTCAAGACGATGAGCAACATGATAACAAGATGAAAATAGGAGCCAACGTTTCCACAAGTGGACCTTGAAGAAGACAAGTCCACTAGTCGAAACGTTGTCTCCTGCTTTCACCTTGTTCTCGTTTTGCTCATCATCCTTTTTTTCCGGTAATTTATATGACTCTCCACACTTTTACAAATGAACCTCAGTTGAAAGTTAGTCCTCATCCATATCTAGTGCCATCCTGCTGATACTGCTTCACGCTATGTACTCTTGCAACATTTGTGTGTGTGTGTGTGCACACGCGTGGATTTGGATGTGAGATCGGGCCCTTGGGCAGAGGTATCATTCTTCTCCTGCGCAGCCTTATGAATTCATTAACAATAGTGCAACAGAAATGCGATGGCCAGGAACGAAGTGAACACACAGAGCGCTTCGTTCTTATCTGTTGTCTATCTGTTGCACTTTAGTTAATAATGAATACACACAAACTCATCTAGTTTTCAGTTATTATGTCGGGCTTATAAGCCCGCTTGTGTTCTGGAATATCTGCATGGCTATATATCCTGTAATTTAATTTCTGGCCATGTGCTTGCAAGTCGCGTGTCAATCTGCTGATTTTCCTGACAATCTTGTGTGATGTGCAGGCACAGACAGTTTCTGGTGAACCCATGCAGGGTGTTGTGCAGGCTGTTCTCTGCACTACAAGTGCTGCTTGGAGTGCTTTCAGTTCAGCTTTTCTAGATATAGGATGACCTGGAATGGTGTTGACTTATATGGGGTTTAGTGTTATGTAGTGTCATACTACTGTTACACTGCTATTGCCAGATCAGTGTACTATATGTGCCTTATGTTTGCTTGCATCTTCATGATTACCAGCCTCCTCTGTGTGTTTGGCAGTTGCATATAGTCTTCTGGCCTAATTCTTTGCCTCCACATTCCACGGTATGGGCCTATTGTGTTTCAAGTTCAGGTACTCCCGACGTTGTGTTTCTGAAGGGAGAGGTAGTCGTCTTTGCATCTCATATGCTATCTGGCATAGTATCTTGGGACGAGGTTCTGAGCTCTTGAGACAGAATTTGTGCTGCAGGCTGCAACTCTACTCTGTCTAGGTGCTTGTTCATTACTTTCTCATAGAGGTCTTCAAGCATGGTACAGCTGGAAAGACCTGTTATTACTACCCGATGCCTGTATTCGATGAGTTGTCTTTTTTTGTGCTGCTGGTAATTCATACCGTACCATACCTTGGACACAAGCACAGCATCTGCGATTTTCTATAGTATCCACTCGTCCACCCCCATTATTTCGAGATTATTCTTTTCACCAGGTGTGGAAGTTGCGTCCAGGCACTGCATAATTGTTTCACCCACGTGCTGGCTCTGTCGTCATGGGCTTACACTAGCTGAGGATTTGGGGATGTTGACTTGTGGGCATATTTGTCCAGCTATGTGGATCACAATGTGCAATCTGGCGTAGTTCTTGATTCTAGTCTTTCTTTTTTTTCCGAAGTTGATATGAGCTGACTTATCAGAAAGCGAGAGGCCAGACTGGCCAAGAAAGTCTGCAGTGTTGTCGAGGGCTTGTTGCGTCATTCTTGATTTCTGTATAAGATAGCTTTCCCATTTACTGTAATACACCATAGGCTGTAGTGTTTAATGTAGTATGCTCGTGCTGTTGGTGTGTGTGGGCCAAATGTACCTCCAACTCTCACCCGGAATTTTCTGTCTTTCAGAAAGTTACTGTTTAAGTGCTCTACCAGAAATGTTTTTGCTCATCGTTCCTCTTATTAGCGCAGCATGAGGCAGTACTGCTGTTAAAAGCCTCTTCACTCTCTTCATTCTTTCATAAGCGGTATTACATAATGTCCAGCAATAAAGTTTCTGCTGCTTATGGCCCACTCATATCTGCCAGAAGAGACAACTCTTGAAAAAGGTTTTCTTTGTGCTATGTGTGCGACGTAGTATGAGCATTCATGCCTTGACATTTATACGTCTATAGAACCAGCTTCCTGACAGAGTACTTGCTGTACCTGATCATGCTTATTTGTGCGGTGCTGTTGAACAATACATATTGATGCAATGAATATTTACGCACTCGAATTATCACGAAAAATGGTTGTTTTACAATTCTGCCCTTTGCTTTCTATTGGTGTTAGATTTTGCATAAGCATGCCCCCCTATGCAATAGTATTTTGAAGTGTAAGGGTTCAATAAAAGGTGATGAACTAAATCTAAGTGCAATAGCTTTTTTTCTCACCTATGGCTCCCATCGAAATGAGACTTCCATGGCTGGCAAATCAACCCCTCGCCTTGTGTTAGCAGCAGAATGCTATAGCCACAGTGGCAGGTGAACAAATTGAAGAACAATATTTTTGTCTATAATTTTTTTTCTTGCCTGTATGTAAGTAAAGTTTGGAATAAGTTTGTCATTGCAAAAAAGCCCAGTTTGTGGTCTTTTATTGAATAAACCACATATTGTGTATAGTTGGAATGCAGAAATTTTTTCTAAAATCCTCGGGTGATATATGTTCTTGCAAGTAGGATGGTATTTCATTACTTATAAAGATAGTAATCGCAGTGGATATCGTTATATAGGTTTACACACTAATATATGTGATCGCAAGCTTATTAGAAACTTACTAGAAACATGTAAGGCATGATTGTTTCTGCACACATGATCAGCTGTGAAGCTGCAAGAACTGCTTGTACTGGCTGACTTCACTGCACAGCTTTGATTTAATTTTCTTCACCCTGTCGTTTTATGCTGTTTTATCCCCACAAGAACAGGCCGTTTGTCTGCTTTTCGCATTGTTGCACGAGTTCTACATAATTGTGCAGGAGGGTACGTTGTCACTGTGCCACTATAGCAAGCAATTTATTTAATCTACTAGCTGTACAGTTAATTACCTTGCAGAGCAAGTGTTCATACAGATGCAGTAAGGATACAAAGTCCGCAACATAGTCAATGTTTATTGGTTTCTGTGCAAGAAAAAAAATTCTCCAGAGAAGAGGTGCAACTTGACGTGCATGTAATAGTTTATTCAAGCCGCAGATTTAATGCTATCGTAGCAAATTCATTACGATAGCCTACACTTTTGCTCTGTCAAATTTAATAAGAGGCAAGATAAGCTTTCAAGATGCATCGGGAAATTCACGCTTGAAAACCGACAAGAAAACGCAACTGAACGGTACCGCGTTAAGCGCAACGTTGAAACTTCGGGTACTTCTGTCTTGTCATTTGCCCTTGCCGAGGTTGAAATAATTCAAGCTGCTTCGTAAGCGCGATTTTTGCGTGCTACTCAACAAAAGAAAACTGTGACGACCTCGTCGTCTGCTGGGGATCGAACACCTCCTAGCACTGACAACTCGCAAAGGCGTACGAAGCAAACGTGAAAATGCACTTCATTTGCTGTGTAGCGTGTCAACAAACACATAGCAATCGGAGAATGCAATCTGCGGTACAAGCTTTTATTCTCCCTTCGCGTACGTACCTAATTCGACGATCCACGTCACCGCGCATTGCACTTGTCGTGCGAGACGCCATTTTCCAAAACAAACCGGCGATATAGCTCCGTTGACAGCTCTCCGCGCAATTTCGACGGAAAATCGCAGCGATCGGTGTGACAGTGCGACTGTGCGACCAACCGGTTGGTCGCAGCCGAAAATCGGGGGGTCGGCACTGCGACTGCAATTTTCATCGCAAACGACGGAAATCGCACTTCCGGTGGGATGAAAATCGCATCATGTGAAACAGGCTTAAAGGCCCGTTCACACTACACGAAATATCCGGCGAACGAAGCGGATTCGGCCGCTTTTGACGCCAAGGAGGGTGGAAAGCGGTGCGGTGAGGGCTATCGGTCCAGGACCCATTTTTTCCACTTTCGCCGCCGCCGGAAGTTGCGTTTTTGACGTCACAACCCGTCTAATCTCAACATGGTGGCCAGCATGTCTGAGCGACCGGCCTTCTCTGTGGAAATGCTCATCGATACAATCCCGCTCCCGCTCCTGCGAGGACGGGCGGACCCACCAGCGTCGTCGCCGCCGCCGCCGCCGCGATCTTGGCTGCTCAGCCCGCCGCAGCTCTTGAAGCATATCCATCATTGAGTTGCAGGGGAGGATCGTGGCAATTTCTTCTTCGGACATTTCCTGGTCTTCTGAAAAGCTCGCCATCGTGCTGTGCTCAGTATCTCGCAGCTGGAAGCCCAGCAACGGCGCAATACAAGCAGACGCAACAAAAGCCCGTGAACGAGAGGCACTCACGTGAAGTCTCTTGTCGTTCGCGAAGTCTCGAAACCAAAAAAGAAACTGCCGCGAGATCTCGCTGTTGTCGCGGAAAAGCGAGAAGCGGCGGCGGATCCGCGAAATCGCGTCAACAGATGAGAACACGCTCTCTTTTTTCCGGCCTGAGAAGCGGATTCGTTCGCCGAATTTTTGTAAAGTGTGAACGGGCCTTAAGAGCTTAAGAGCGCATGTGCAAACAATCTATAGAAAGAGGAGAGAAAGGAGAAAATAAAGAAGAGAATAATCGATAAGCTGGCGCACTGCATCGCTCAGTGTTAAAGATAATCGAGCTCTTTCTTCGAGAGCGACACAGAAGGAGCGCTAATGCAAATATGGCCAAGCACGGGACTTCAAAAATTTTTCATGTGCTCTCATGCTTGTAGCTACTGATTACAAAAGTCTCGCCTAGAACAGGCGAACACAGACAGGTGGCACAGTGCCCCAATGCCATATTGGAATGCCCGACTTTAAGTTCAAGTTGTTTGCGTGTTCTCGCAGGAAATCATTGATACATCGGCCTCTTTGAGCGATGTGAACACTTCCACAAGAAAACGGCACTTTTTAGACGACGTGGCATTTGCGTGTTTCGCTTGCAAAATGCATTAGGCCGTTTGCCACTCGCGTTTACGCGCTTTGCACAGTATGCCAAAGCAGCTTGCGCAGATGAGTTTTGTGTCTTCGTTCTTTTTTCGCCTCAGTGCTCCCTTCAGTTGATAGTCGGCGTTCGTGTTGTCCACTTCTCTACTCTTGTGTCCTGTCTGCACGCCTCACCTCTCTTTTGCATAATGCCAAAGCATTTTGAGGGCTGAATACACAATCCAAACATTGGCGCCTCTGAATTTAATAGCACTAATGAAGGTGAATAATTCAATTCTTGTTGACGACGCGGCCTTAGATAAAGTAAGTGCTAATTGTTTATTGACATGAGGAATAAAATACACATGCAGAACGAATAGAGTTGCCCAAGCTAGAACCATCAGTAAGGGCACGTATGTATCCTGGATTCTGCATGCACAGCGGATAGGTGACTAGCTGTGGAGCAGCGTTGATATAAACGTGCCTCGTTTTCGAACTATGATCTTCGATCATGATCTATGACCTGCGCGGCCCGTAAGTAGCCATGGATGATATTCAAAAATTGGCATCCCAAATCTCATGACTGGGCATGACGGCAAGGTATTCAAGAATTACTACATGGACGTGACTGTGTACTCTTTTGATTATATTTAAAGGCAATGAGTGATTTTCATGCTGAGTTTCAAGCGGCGTAATATGCTTCTATCGTTCTCAGTATTGCAATGAAAGGTTGGCGAGCCTCAGCAAAATCAAGGCCACTAGAAATATTTCGTAAAAATGCCAGGCATAGGCGAAGTCCTTTTGCTATGAGTAATTAGCTTTCCTCGTCCGACGAGCATGAAACGCCGTGTAGAATAGATGCACATCGTTCAATATTTGCGCAATTGAAGCATTGTGAACTTCAAGCATGGATAGCACTGGTTCGCCACGAGCAATCCTGCGAAGTACGTTGACTATCGATCACATGGATTGAACTTTCGAGTGCTGATGTGTGGCGCCCAGAATCGCTGCCGATACACAAGTATATGGTACTGCAACTATAGCTTAATGTAGCTCACCAGCAAATAAGAATTACAATTGCCGATAACATTAGAATTATTCCGATAGCAGTGCAATTCTTGTATTTTTTCAGCTAAATAAATACGTTTCGCTATGAACTCAATAAAATGAAACAGACACTACCGAACTAATGGATATACCAAAGTAATCGTTACGCCTTACTACCGTTGTTTGGAAATGGCGTCCTGCCTTTTAAGACCCGTGCCATCATGCGGATAAAGAATCTGGGGTGTCCGTTATTTCTTAGGTCGCTTTCAGTTGTCCCTATCTCTTTATTGGGGTCTGCTACGTTAAAGTACGTCCACCTTGCTCGTTAGACCACTGATCCAGTGACAACATTCCAATGTCACCCTCCTAGAAGCATCCAAGACCTTCTGTCCACCTTCATCTGCGGTCCCCGCTAGTTACCTTCGGCAATTCTGCACTGAGGCACTGATGCAGATGGCCGAGCTTGAGAAAAGAAAGACAAGAATACTTCTTCCCCAACGATATTTTTGACATATCTTATTAACTACTACAGGTAGTAGATATTTCATCGTAATTTTACGAAGTGAGTTTGGCGCTAACGAGTCTTCAGAACTCCAGAAAATATCGCGGCACCATGACGCTTGATGTAGTCAGTGGTATGCGACCGAGCAGGCTACAGCTCAATAGGAAATGTTCCCACCAGGAACGCCATGTACGATCAATTTCAGGTGCGCTCTACTCGGCTGAAAATTTAGGATTCGCCAATCAATTTCCTTACAAAACATCTTGTGGAATGGCCAGGCATTTCAGTAGCTTCGTGATAAGGAACCGGGCACCCATTAGTTTCAAGCTGTTCGCCCTTGCTGCAGCTATCCGTTCATCAAACAAGGAAACCGGTCATCTCTATACGTATAATAATACATGTCTTGCGCGACGGCTCAAACGAATGTGGAATGCATCAAAAACGCCCCAGTAGGGAAGCGCCCACTAAAGGAATTTGACCAAACGGACTAGTGGCTTCACCCGACTCCCCCCACCTCTCATCCTCACCCCTCAACCAACCTCTTTCCTTCGGCACGCAGCACTTGCGTGTCTTTAGCTAGGAGCATCTGCGGCGCATTTTAAAGGCTTGCTCACCTCGCATAGTTTGAGACGCGCATCGAGGTTCAGTAACAGTTATGATTTATATATGGTAACCTCGGTATTTAAAGGCCGTTCAGCTGGACACGCTGGATGTGCTACCATTCCCTGCGTGCTAAATTGGAAGTTTTAAGCCCTAAGAAATGCTATCTATGTCTTTAATTTTACAAGCGCATGATGCGAGCGTATTTGGCTGGCATGATGAAGAGCTACGAACCGCCTCAGTGCCTCATGGAAACGCGAAGTATACATATCTTGAAACTGTGGCACACGCCCGCACATGTGCGTAGACTTTTATTGCGATAGCAATTATGTGGACACTACAGGTGAATTTTCTTCATCAGCGTAGCCGAGATGTTCGTATCAAGTCCAAGTGCAATAACATCGCGGCCTCGCCCCTTATGCTGTAGGTGCGAGGGAAAGCTTGCGAGGGCGAGCCGAGAAGGATGGCGTCTTCTCGCTCGCGCAAGGAGATGGGGGGGGGGGGCGTAGGAGAGAGTGCATGTTATTGCATATTTCCTCTACTATTCCGGCTGCAGTGGCTTAACTCGGCCAATCACGCCCTATCTTGGTGTTAATCGGTGGTGGGTTCGAAGGCTAGGAGGTGGCTGATGCTTCGTGCGTAGTGTGTTCGCGTGCTCCTAGTTTGCGTTGAATCGAGAGGCAGTAGGAAGGGGAATTCTCTCGCCGTTGCTGCCGCTCTGCATGACGCCGGCGTTCTGACGGCGAGTGTCCGCGTTCGTCAAGTGAGATGACCGTTAGTAAGCGAATGTTACTGTTAGTAATCGAATGTTCACACAGCTTATAAGCGAGAAGAAAGGGGGTTAACCGAGGGGCCCGTTTTTTGATTAGTCATATCATAAGAAGCCAACAAACACTGACACCAAGCACAACATAGGGGAAATTACTTGTGCTTAAGAAATGAAATTAAAAAAAAAACGATAATATAATGGAAATGAAAGTGGATGAAAAAACAACTTGCCGCAGGTGGGTAACGATTCCACAACCTTAGCATCTACAACCTTCGAAGGTTGTCGGATCATTCCCCACCTGCGGCAAGTTGTTTTTTCATTCACTTTCATTTCCATTATTTCGTTGTTTCTTTATTTCATTTATTAAGCACAAGTAATTTCCCCTATGTTGTCCTTGGTGCCAGTGTTTGTTGGCTTCCTATGATACAGCCGCTTATGCAGCTAAGACTACTAACGTTACTTCGTGTAGGTGTCTAATAATTTCTTATCGCAGTCAAGGCTTCGCCTTTCGGGCGAAACTGGGACATTTTATCGCACATGCACCCTCGCACCCACAATGTAAGAGCTTGTTAAAGAAAGCTTCCAGTGTTTTCCACTCTCCTCCTTCACAATAAACCAAGTATGAGATATGACAGTGTTCTCGCTGGAGTCTGGCTGACACATCCTCTTTCGTTTTCCAAAGAAACAAACAGCAACGATGGCAGGTTCGCCATTCCTGCGGCGCTGAAGGGTTCGCGGTATTGGCTCGAGCTCCACCACTGGAAAAGCTGGCGCCACCGTCGGCGTGACGTGCTATTAGGGATTACGTGGAGATAGCGGCCGCGTCGGCTCCTTCGGGAGCGCCGAAGCGAGCTGAAGACGAGAGTTTAAATTCCCTCGTACGCTGCGGTCCTCATTTAGTGGCGAGATCTTCCCGCTTCGAGTTTCTCTTTTATAACGCTTGAAATCACTACAATAGGTAGTGGCTACCTTTGAAGGCGCGCAACATGGTAGGCTACTGCTCGGTACCGCAGTGCTGGACGTACGCAACGGAGGCCGGTGTCAGCCTTATTCATACGTAGCCACAGGACAAGAAGCTGCGGGAAGTTTGGCTCGCGAAACATAAAACCGGCAAACAGTCATCGGCTACAACGCGGCTATGCAGCAAGCGCAGGCGCGAGGAAGATTTCTGCTACGGCGCCGGGTCTGCGATGTTCAGAAAATGCGCACAGAGACGCTCGCCCGAGTCCGCTGCCCGAGTAATGTCATGACGGTTTGGTCTATGAACTTGTCGATGCTATAGGTATTGGCAAGTTCACTGGAGTAGAAAGGGAGCGGTAAGAAGCACATAAAATAAAGCCTGCCGTATGGTCATGTTTGTGTTACGAATTAATGCACTGAAATACAAAAAAGAAGCAGCGGGAAATCGCACGCTCAGAACACCGATAAACATACAGTACGACGCAACTCGAGAAATAATATTGAAACGTCCAAGAATTTAGAAGAAAAAAAAAGATTGAATAGTCGCGACGGCACATCACAGTCCCCGTAGGCTTCGAAGCCTCTACAATGAAATTATCTTTGAACAGCTCGGATAGCGCCCACGCAACAATGGTTGCTTGTATACTGCCAAATGCTCATATTTTGCGGCCTAAAGTTCATGGCACGGTGCGAAAACGCGCCCGCGGCAAAAGCGAAACAGCACCCGGACAAGTATGCAGACACGTAGTCGGTCGCTGCGTATCTGTGCGATCGCTGCATTGAGGCTTCATTCTACTACGCTCCATTTAGTTATACAAACACTATAACAACATATTTCACAGAGTTTCCTCTCAGCGTTTACCTACTTTTAACGCAAGAAGCCGGTTAGGGAGACTCCATCGTGGCGACCACGCACAGTGGCATTCACAGTACGTGTTAGGTAAAGAGATAGCATCTGTAAACGGTTCTGTGCTTTCAGTTTGCCCAAGATTATTATTTAGACAGTAAAAAACTTCACTCGTTCCGAAAGTACTTACAGAAATGTCGGGGAGAGCTCGCGCGTGGTGTATTCAGTGAGGGCTGACAGCAAAACCTATGAGGAGCGCGCCGTGTGATCCCTCATACTACGCTAGCGAGGCGCTTCCGATACATGGCGACTCCGTAACTCCTCGCCGCCCATGCCTTTGCCCAGACCACGCCGCCAGTAATCGAAGGCCACTACACAGGAGACGTTCTAAGCGAAAACCTTGTGAACATAACGGGTTTGAACGAAGCGGCAATCAACTGCCGTAGAATCCTATGCACGTGGAGAAATCGTGTTCAACCTCCATTTTGTTAGGAGGTTTGAAAAACGACAACTTGCCTAGGAGTTCAACAATTGAAACTGATCGATAAGGATTGGATATTCAGGGCAGCCTCGTCGAGTGGGCGGGTTGTTCACAAAGGGAATCAGTCTACCCTATTATTACCGCACCGGGCGAGACCTTCCGCTTTAATTACCACGCACACGAATCTACATGATTCATATTACGTGTAAGTTTTGGGCTATGGTTGGCACGTTACAAAATGCTTGAGTTTTACGTGCCAGGACCTATTTACAGTTGTAGTGTAATCAGGTCCTAATGTAATCACGTAATAATGTAGTGATGAGCCATATTGCTGAAGACACCACTATTTGCAATTTATAGCAGGTGAAGTTGGCTAAGAATGTTGCACATTATTACACCCATGCCCGATAGTGGTACCACAGAGCATAGCGTGTACTCCTTCGAACGCGACAAAGAAAGCTTCACTAAGCGAGGCGTCACAACAGCAGCCAGCTTTGTCTCGCTGGTAGGGTAGAATTAGGGACCGACTTATTGGACTCTGAATGAAAACGGTCCAATTGCGTAGGGTACCTATTTCACGCGTCAAGCATTGATTAATTTTGAGCTAGAAGAGCGGCCGTTCTCACTTTTGTCACTCGGGCATGTGCACCTGTGGAGGGCGTGAGTAGCATATATATATATATATATATATATATATATATATATATATATATATATATATATATATATATATATATATATATATATATATATATATGTATGCCGGCCCTGTTACGCTAGCTCGACCGGTGTTTAACAGCTCGGCTGTTATGATAGCTACCCGCCGTGGTTGTGCAGTAGCTTCGACATTGCACTGCTAAGTCCGTGGGCGCAGCATCAAATCGCGCCCGCGGCGGCCGCATTCCGGTGGATGCGAAATGCAAAAACGCCGATGCCGATGTACCGCGCATTGAGTGCACGTTAACGAATCCCAGGTGGTCAAGATTAATCCGGAGTCCCCCACTCCTGCGGGCCTCATAACTATATCGCGGTTTTGGTAGGCAAAACCCCGGTACTTAAATTGTTGCGCTTGCAGGAGTTTGTGCAAATGTGTACAAGCATGCACATAGCAACCGACTGCCGTGCACCAGAATACTCTGCCTCACAGCGCCCGCTTCAGACACGAAAACTATGTCGCTTGACGAAATGCTTGGGCATGTGTATATTGTGTGACCTACTCGATTTCTATAATGCTAAACGTGCAAGGATATGGGTGCCATAACTACGCCGGGAGCTTCTAAGTCCGCAAACCAAAGCATGATCATATGACGCATGTAGCCTTGGCATATAGGGCGCGTCGTTATGCAAACGCCATAAACCGCATCATTTATGTTGTATATATCGCGACAGGAAGAAGACATCGAAGACAAAGAAAAAAGTCGCAGTTACGCCCGAAAAACGAAGCATTGATTGTGATAGAAAATTAGTGGACTGCTATACGAAGCAACGACAGTAGATTTATCGGCCATACAAATTTCGAAACATTTCCTTAGCAACTAAATTAAAAGCTATGGCGTCAGCGCGCACAGTCACACATGAACACATCACACTCGATGACCGCGGCCACTCGCTGTCAAAACGCTGACGTGAGGAAGCGCGACCGCAGCAGCAAGCGAAGCGACCTTCACGCTGTCTATCGTTTCAACGCAAACAGAGCGACGACAACCCAACACTCACAAAGACATGAACCGTACGCAGATCGCTTTCAAGGTAGGACACACGCGACCGCGCAAAGAGCACTGTTGCTGCCGCAGTAGAGCGCCGCCTCTCCACCCTTCCCCCGCGCAGCCTCCAAGTTTTCCTCCCTCCACGCGCTAGATGAGCTGCGATCGTCGGTTCCCCTTGCGTGCGGTCGCAAAATACGCAGTTGCTACCGGAGGAGAACGCCGCACCCCCTCCCTTCCTCCCATCCCCCCAAGGCTTCTCGTGCAACGGAAGACCATGTTGTGCCATTACCACAAGCCCGGATTCCGAATCTGCAAGATGCAGAATTTATCCTGCGAGCGCCCAAATTCTCCCTTAAAAAGGCAAGATGCTGAGCCGTCAGGCAGCGGTGTCCTGCGGGAGAAGCCTCGGCGAGCAGCGTGTTCGGACGTGTCAGCGTGTGCCAGACAGCCCGGCGCCGCACCTCCTTTTGCATGGAGGTCTCCGCGCGCGCGAACTTTGAACCGGGTGGCCAGCGCGGTCGCTGGTTGGACCCCTCGGACGACCGTCGTGTGCTGACTTTGTATTGGGCCGTTTGAGTGACAATGGTTCCTCGGGGATTATAAAAGCAGCGACGCGCTGCCTGAAAAACAGGATCCGCCGACCCACCGGGAGACAGTGTCGCTCCCGACTGGGGTGAGATGTGTCACGCGTTTTCGCCGGACGTCGTCGTGCGGGAACAGTCGCGTTTGTGTGAGCTCTCGGCCCCAGTGCCGATCCGATCTTGTCCTGTACAATGACCTGTATATAATGTATAAAATCCCTTTCGTTATTCTCATCGACGCCTGGCTCGGAGTCTTCGCTACCAACGCTCTGTCACGAAACGGGTGACGAGCGCTACTGGACCACAAAGTCGTAATCGTGGTGCAGCGGTGCAAAGTTCGTAACAACCATGCGTTTCCTCTCTGCTTTCCTCCCTTGAGCCCGCCAGACTGAGCCGCGATCGTCGGTGCCCTTCGCAGGCTTTAACTCGCACATACAGCATGCTGCGACGGTGTTATCGTCCTTGGACTTTATACTGAACTACACGGCGACGGTGACGCCGACGGCAATAGAGAGTTTTAGTATAGCGTAAAATCCTTGCATAAGCGTTAGCGGGCGACGCAACGCTAACGCAAAGAAAGACTGCACTGCGCGGCACAAGGTAGTGTTTTAGAATAGCGGAACGCAGAAGAGCGTTAACGTTAACGCAACCAAATACAGCTCCATCTAGACGTAAAACCACAAAGTACTGGAAAGCAAGATCCACACGAACTGTCAAGCTTATCCATTGCCGAATCCGCGAGTGTGTCCCTAAGTCAAGCTTATCGAAAGCCACAGTCGCTGCGTTAATTACGCATGTAGGTTTTTGGTTTGAGCATTGTTTTCTCGAGAGTCGCGAAACACACCGATTATTCTTGGCATGCCGCGATCTAGTGTTCTGTGGGAACCATATAACGTGTCCTTTTTAAGTTGGGATGACATAGACGCCCTCATGCTTCGGGAACGAGAGCGACCGCGCAGGTTCTACGTGTCCTCAAGATCCACTCAACACCGAAGCTATTCCGGAGGGGACGTTTCGCCGGCAATTTCGCTTCCAGAAAGCGGATTTCCCACTTCTTTCGAATTTTTTGCAACGGACGCCCACCTTGACGTC
Organism: Dermacentor albipictus; assembly: GCF_038994185.2. Lineage (NCBI taxonomy): Eukaryota > Metazoa > Arthropoda > Arachnida > Ixodida > Ixodidae > Dermacentor > Dermacentor albipictus. The sequence continues at coordinate 4,044,612 of NW_027225580.1, read as the reverse complement.
TGTCCGAATGGGTTCAAGGCGAAAACCTCCTTCACAAGGTTCATATCGTCGTCGTTGGTAAAACGCACACGCATTGTGACCACAGCACCGACCACACTACTCTGTTTTGCCGCGGAAAACGTGACATGCATCGGCTTCACATGCGGCTATACAACAAGCGAACGAGCGAAATAAAACCCCTCAATCTCCCAAAGTAGCGCCATTCGCTTCCCTCCTCCTTCGCTCGGCGCGGCCTCGGTGGTGGCGCCGCCGCCGGTGGTGGGCCTGCCGTAGCAGACGACGGCTAACACGCTACGGGAGGAAATCCGCAGAAAAGTTCGTTTGAGCCCTGCGGAGCAGTTTCAGAGCGCAGCTCTTTGGCGTCCGTTCCTGGGTTTCGCGTCGTCGTCGGCGTTGTCGTCGGCCTCGTAACCAGCTCCGCCCCCCTTTCATCCCCCCAGCGCTAGCAGCGACCGACTGATACCGCTGGATGCCGCTGACGCCGCTAGAGAGTCAAGATAACGTGACTGCATAGAACACCGTCGCCGCCATGCAGAAAGAGGAGGAAAGGGTCCCCCCCCCCCGGTTCTTGTGTGGCGGATAGGGTGCTCTTCAGTTGCCGACGCGCCGGTTATTTCACGTAGGCCCCGGCACGTCGACGAATACGTGACCACCTTCCCACGGCTAGACCTGGTTCTTAGCGCTGCGGAAGCGAGGGTATCATATTGTTTGTGTCGGCATCGGCGGCGTTGTCCCTGAAACCAACTCCGCAGCTGGGGTTGACTCACTATCGGCGTCAGCGGCATCAGTCAGTCGCTGCTATCTCTTCCCTCCTCCCTTTATCGTGTTGTCCGCTTGCTGCGCGCGCTTCTGCCCCCATCGTTTGCCGCTGGGTGTACACGCCGCCCCCCTCCCCCCTCTTCCTGCGAGTCTCCGGTTGTCAAAGCGCCGGCTCGAACTTAATTCCTTTCTTCGCTCCTCCTCCAATGCAACCCCTGTGCGGTGGCAATCAGAGAGCCAGATCGGTGGCGGCGGATCTGTATATGTGCACCGCCCGAGCCGAAATTGCCGCTGCCGTTCGCCCTGTGCGGTGGCAATCAGAGAGCCAGATCGGTGGCGGCGGATCTGTATATGTGCACCGCCCGAGCCGAAATTGCCGCTGCCGTTCGCCACTGCGAAATTATCTGCCAGTTCTTTCTGAGCCATGAGCGAGACGACCGATGGAAGTCCTCCGTCTGCTGCTAAACGAGCTGCCAGAGCAGAGGCCCAGTGCCGTCGCCGTCAGAATCCAGAGGTGCGTGCCGCCGAAGCAGAAGCTTACCGTCGCCGCCGTCGAGATGATCCAGGAGTACGCGTCGCGTACTCCTGGATCATCTCGACGATGGAGAAACGATGGAGAACGCTCGTTCTCCAACGCATTATACAAGCGATGGAGAACGACGACTCTGATCTCCTAGACATTGGTGCAGTCGAGTCCAATGCCCCGTTTAAACAATGCCCCGCCGTGTGCACGCGCCAAGACGTCATGAGCAGAGATCAGTACCTGGACACCATGCGGAAGACAAATGATGAGCAGTACGAGATCGTCCGAGAAGTCCTACACCGACTGACAACTCCGAACTCTCCACCACTGCAAATATTCTTCACGGGAGTGGCTGGATGCGGCAAAACATTTGTACTGCGCCTCATCATGGACCTCTACAACAGGTACTGTAACCCTGCTGGCCCATACAATCTAAACGCATATGTGGCTTGCGCTACAACAGGAAAGGCGGCGGTGGCACTTGGCGGAGTAACTGTGCACGCAGCGTTCAAGCTTAGCCTCAAGACAGACAGCGGACTCAGGGACAACGAGTTGAACACCTTCCGCTATGCTTTCAGGAATGTCAGATGCGTGATTATCGACGAAGTTAGCGTGATGTCTGCTCATATACTTCACAGAATCGACTCGCGGCTCCGCTCCATCACCTGCAAATATCTGCAGCCCTTCGGAGGGTTGGACGTCATTCTCTGTGGGGACCTGCGTCAGCTTCCCCCCGTTCGTGCAGCTGAGGTGTTCAAGCGCGTCAAAACAGACGACGTGTTTAACACAGAAATCGCGTGGCACCATCTCGCCTACTTTGCACTCATTAAAGTGCAAAGTAGGCGAGACTCATCTCAGAAGGAATACGTGTGAAAAATAAAAAAAAAATTCTGTGATAGCGCATACATGTGTTGCTCGATTTCTTTGCCTCAATCTATCGAAAAGGTGAAACAGCTTATTTGCTGCGCTCAAATTTCGCATTAGGAAGTAACGTAATCGTCGGTAATTTTTTTCACTCGAGATCTTTCTTCATCAGTCGGTAACTGGCCTTTAGAATTTCGTCTTGGATTTGCGGAAGAAATACAGAAAATTACCATTATTCAAGGCGTATTTAAGGCGTAAAGCGCGCGACGTTGAGAGTTCGTGTTGCTTAAACACGACGCAAGTACGCGGTGTACTCAAACACGCGCGTAATTACCAAAGTTTCAGGTGTTGACAGCGTGAAAGTATGTGTACGTGGTTTCGTAGGTTCATTCACGTACCTGCAGGACACTTTTGCTCGGTCGGCGCGTGAGAGATTCCGGCTGTGTGCGGTCAGCAATGCCTGGCAACAGGGCCGTTTTTTTCATTGCGGGGTGCTTTGGTAATCATGTCGATATACTATTTTTTTTTACAAGTATTGCTCCAGGAGGGCACATGTAATGGCTAACGGAGGCCTCTGAAGAGCACGTAACTATACACTAATGCAGGCGTTGCAGGGAGTGTTCGCATACAAAATTGGCTGTCCGCGATCTTATACCCCTTTGGCATGCACAGGCTTCGGCGAGCCCCATCCAGCCCTGGTTCTAGCTTTGGTGTTCCCGTTGCCGCTTCGATGCCCTGGAGGCGCCATCAATAATACGAAATAATGACAAGGTGTTACAACTAGTAAATAAAATTTATTGAAGAAATACAATCGCGCCGAGGCGCCAACTTCTAAAGCAGCGCTAGTGCGCCCGCGCGAGTATTATGAAACGCCAACGAGGAATTTACCGGCCCACGTACGACTCTGCGATCAAAGTGCACGTTAAACATCCCCAGGCGAGCTAGATAATGTTATCCGGAGCCATCCACTACGACCTGCATCCTAGCTTTAATCGCTTCGGAACCCTAAAAACGTTAATCACCACAAACCAAATCAATACATGCGGGCGTACGTTCGAAGCTAAAAGACTGCATCGTAAGTCATATTGAGCCTTGCAAAAGCGTCGAGAATGTGATAACTTCTGGTGGAGCTCAAAATACACCCTGAATAAAGTCGCTTTTATGTCACAGGCCAGCTGCAGATGCGTGCATTTCACCGCAAGACGAAACTACATGAGACAAAGAGAGCACATTCGAAAAAAAAAAGTCAAACAACGCGTAAAAACCACGCAGAGCATGAACACACACTTTTTCGAAGCGGAAGGCGTGAACTAGGCTGAAAATACGAGGTTGCGAGTAGCCGTGGCCCTTACTTCACTAAGCCGAGCGTTCTTTGCCACTTCCTCGAAGTCAGCCCGCCCGATCCTGTGACTCTACACTTCTTTTTGCGTTGCGCCCGCCGGACGGCAAAGCAAAAAACTTTTTGCCCTCACTGTGTCTGTTGGGGCAACCGAAGGCGCAGCAGCATGGCATCGCAATTATGTTCTCGGCCCTGCACATTTTATTACGCTAACGCACTCCGTCAGTCCGCCTGCCGTACTTTCGTCGCGCAGGCCCAACAATGGAGGTGGGCGAGCGCTGGAGAGAAAAAAATATACAAAAGCGCGGCGCCTGCTCCGCGCTGGAAAGAAAAAAATATACAAAAGCGTGGCGCCTGGTTCCACGTGACACAGATTGGCCAATGGAGGTGCGGAGGAGGCTGGGGAGACAGGAAGCGTGGAGGAAGACGCGCCAGGGTGAGCGGGGTGTCCGAAAGATCTAAGAATGGCGCTACTTTTGAAAAATTGAGGGGCTTTAGAGCGAAATACACTTGGGCGCCATCTCTAGGCGGATACAGCAAACATGAGCAAACATTAGCAAACCCTCTCGTTAAGCCTACTGCGCCGCTAATCGAGAACGTCTATCGTAAACAACGCCCATTCGTCACCTGTGCGCCACTGTCGAAGCATCATCACACAAATCTAAAGCGAACACGAGCATTACTGGGGAACGAATGAGCCGAACAGTGCAAGCCGACGACTCGGTAGATTCGAAGTGGGCTGCTCTCACTTCGACTGGCGTCGCCATGTTGCCGTACGTAAGGCTCCCCTTGCGTGCGTTAGCGTTCACCGCTAAATCTCGAAAATAGCCTACGTACGTAAGAGCTCCAGCACCGTTTACGTACAGCGCATGCGGAGTGTGGTGCACGCAACGCTAACGCTAACGCTAACTCTTTGCGTTTGCTGCTTTACGCTATACTAAAGCTGTCTAATGATACACCTAATAGTCTATATAAATGTCTTGGCTGATTGTATACATAACCACACTCGTAACCTCAACAAGAAGCCATCAATACATCATTCTCATTACGATATACTCCACACAACATTGGACCATGTTCAGAACGCACGAAAGGTAGCGGCAGGGAACATTGTATAAATAAAAGCGTATCGCACATGCGCAGTGGTGTCTCCGCTCCCCCGCTGGCCCGGAAACCCGCTGAACTGTAATTTTCTATTATGGACACCATTGTTGACGGCTCTGGATTTTGAGCGCTCGGTTTAGTTACGGCACCCCCAATGCTAAATCCCCGAACACTTTCGATTCTGCACCAATGAGCTACCACAGCAGGTACAAATCGAGCAAAGATATGCTAATTATTGTATTGCGCTTAGTGTTACACTGACGGAACTAGTGGGTGAACATCTATTTTTATTTTATTTATTGATACTGTTGACCCTCGCTTGAGGGTCGTTACAGGGAGGGAATACAATGTACAACAATGTACAATTTTGCACAACATACAAAATTCATATATCATAATCATCAAGTTGGGTGCTCCTGACAAAAGATGTCGATAGAACGTTCGAACTTGTGCACGTCCGATTGCTCGACAACTTCAGCAGGCAAACCATTCCAAATTTCGATCACCTCAGGAAAAAAAGAAAAACGACAAGCATCAACACGTGACTCGTAAGGCTTGATGGATCGTGTGTGGTTTGTTCTCGCGCTCCGTTTTCCCGGAGGCTGAATATATCTATTTGATTTAATCTTAAAGTGCCCTTGAATTATTTGAAATAAAAGCTTTAGTCTTGATTTTTTCCTTCGATTTTCAAGTGACGCGAGCCCACATGAGTTCAGCATTTCCGTCACTGAATCCCTTCTTCTGTATCTTGACGAAATAAAACATAAGGAACAAGAGGTGGACGTACGTGACGCAAGTACGTCCGCGTCTTGTTGCTTATGTTCGTCTATTCGTTCTGTCAGTGTAACACTAAGCGCAATACAATCATGAACATCCACCTTTCGTCCATTGCATGTGCCCATTAAGTATTAGGATGGACAGATGAACACTTGGTTTTGCGCCTTCAGGCTTAAGGCACTTCGCAAGAATAGTGCAAACGGTGTCTGTGTCACTGTCTGTTAGCACGCTATGGGCGAAGATATTCAAGATAGTACTTCATAATTACTGGCTTCAGGACCGGGTACACCGTTGGGTAGAATATATGCATTGCTTGCAGTTAGGGGTCAAAATTCTGTAATGCGACTGTTGTTCAAGCCCGGGAAGGAAGACTGCCATTTGAGCTGTCTAGGCAATACTAAATGCGGGGTTTGTCTGTTCTCCATTTCGTCTGCCACGCTGCCGTGGTCACTTGATAATATAGCTGCAATAAAGACTAGCACAAAACGAAAGCCGAAACGGCTGCCCACATACTTTTAAAAAGCATTGCACGCAAGTCCTTACACTTACTCGCATACAAGGGTTATGACTGTCAATGACCTCATTAAAGGGACACTGAAGGCAAATTGCGAGCGTTCCCGCACTAATAGTAACCCTCTACAGTTTTTAGCCTTTCGCTATCACGGGCAGGCTTTTGCTTTTTCGGGTTGCCTCTTTTAGCTTCTTTCGGTGATGTGCGATGACCGCCTGATGTATACATGTCACCCAGTACCCACTCGCCCGAATGAAGAGTCATTCATGCGGCTCGTCGGAGTGCGGGTTGGTGGGGACGGAACGTCATTATGGCCAGAAGTATGATTTAAATAATCCATTGGAAGCGTTCAATTTGTTGCTAGGAGACAGAGGCGGTGGCGTGGAGCAGACGTAGAACAGCGGACAACTAAGCTGAAGGTGGCAAGTTCGAGTCCGCCTCCAGTACACTACATCTTCAAGCCTGGAGGGGCACCTGACACCAACAAAAAAAAAGAAAGAAATGCCTCGAGCTCGTTGGGCTATACTTATCCACGTGCAACGAAATCAGGAACGCCCACTAAGCTTCAACTAAGACTTATGGTGAGGGAGTCACCATAACAGGAATCGGCCTCCCTGGTGCAGTATTCGGCCACCACCTCCCTCAAGACCCTACAATGAACTCATGACCCTCAGTCCCCAGCGGCTGCGAGGCACCTGAACAGGGTGGCGGTAAGACCTGCAACGCGGCAGAGGGTGCTATGAATCTCTGGAGCTGAACAGGTTACCACTGTAAACTGAACCTGTCAACGTTCAACACAGGAACCCTCTCGAGTGAAGCTAGCTTAGCAGGACTCTTTGTGGAATTATCAGGCATCGCCTGGGATAATGTCGGATTTAGTAAGCCTAGATTAACTGGTGAGGCCTATACAGTGCTGGCTAACGGCCACGTCCTCCGCTACCGAGGACTTCTAGATAAGAGCTGGACAATACGGGGCAGAGCCTCAAATCCATAAAGACATCCGGAGACATTAATGAAATCTACAGCATTCAGGAGAGGGTAGCAATAGTCGCAATAAAGCTGAATATGAGGCATAGTATAAAGGTGGTACGAGCCTATGCTCCAGCCTCCAATCACGATGATGAAGAAATGGAACAGCTTTGTGAAGATGTTGAATTGGCGATAAGAAAAGTGCAAACTCAGTATGCTATGGTCACGGGTGACTTCAATGCAAAAGTGGGGGGAAAAGCAGGCTGGTGAACAAACACTTGGCAACTACACGGCGTCGTTTCTAGGAAAGAAACAAGCTCCAAATAATGAATGCCTTTCTTTTTCAGGAAGCGTAACAACAAGAAGTGGACTTGGAAAAGACCTAACGAAGAAACAAGAAATGCAATAGCACTCATACTCCCTGCCGATCCCAGCATATAATACAGTATGTAGAAACGTTACGTAGGGGGTTTAAGTGCAGTGATACTAGGTTAGGGAGATTTAAGATTTCCCTCAATATGAAGAGCGAAAGACTAAAATTAGTCCCGAAGACACAGCCCAACCTAGACGCAGTAATGGTAAAAGCAGGTCAATTGAGGCCTGTGCTTGCCAACAAATATACAGCTTTAGAAGAGAGAGATGAAGATGACAGTAAGGTAATGAATGTGACCGTAACTAGGCTTATTCCAGAAGCAGATATTGAAGTGGAAGGTTTGGCACCAAGGCAACCAGTAGGTAAGCTCTTCCAAGTAACGAAGAACCTCTTAAAGAATGCAAGTGTCAACTCAAGAGATCACATAGAATTCGCGTAACTGTCAAAACTGACTAACAAGGAGAAAGTAAGGGATATTGGAAATTATAAAGTGAGAAAAACTGACAAAGCAGTCAAAAATGGAAGTCGCATGAAATCAGTCAGAAGGCTTGCCACAGGACAAGCCAAGATTTACGCACTGACATATACGCAGGGCAATATAATCAGGAATTTGGAAGATATAGTAAAAGCACGGGAAAAGTTCGACACTCACCTGTGCACTACCCAAAGTAGCCGCGGTGCCTTCTTTCGAAGTAGTAATGAACAGGAAAGAAAGGCTGCTCCTATATTTAGGGAAGCAGTTGCAAGGCCCTTGTAACACATGGCTCGCGGAAAAGCTGCGCAAGAAGATGGAATAACAGTCGACTTAATCGAAGATAAAGGAGATATCATGCTTGGAAGCTTGCAGCCTTTTACGCTCAATGCCTCATGACTTCAAGTGTACCAAAGAACTGGAGGAATGCCAGCATTATACTAATCTACAAGAAGGGAGACATGAATGAATGTAAAAATTATAGGCCCGTTAGCTTGCTTTCAGTATTGCATAAAATATTCACCAAGATAATTTCCAATGAGATAAGAGCAACACTTGACCTCAGTCAACCAAGAGATCCGGCTGGCTGCAGGAAGGGATATTCTACAATGGCTCACATTCATGCCATCAATCAAGTAATCGAGAAATCTGCAGGGTAGAATCAACTTCTCTATATAGACTTCATAGGTAATGAAATCTATATAGAGTCAGTTTAGATACCAGCACTAATAGAGGCCTTACATAATCAAGGAGCCAAAGAGGCATAAGTGAATATCTTCGGAACTATGTACAAAGTTTCCACAGCTACCTTGGTTCTCCACAAGAAAAGTAGAAAGTTACCTATCAATAAAGGGGTCAGGCAAGGAGAAACAATCTCGCCAATGCTATTTGCTGCATGCTTGGAAGAAGCATTCAAGATATTAAACTGTGTAGGCTTAGGAGTGAGGATCAACGGCGAATATCTCACCAAGCTACGCTTCGCCGACGATATCGTCCTGTACAGCTACACTGGAGACGAATTACCACAAATGATTGAGGACCTTAACTGCGAAAGTGTAAAAGTGGGGTTGACGATTAATATGCAGAAGAAAAAGATCATCTTCAATAGCCTGGCAAGGAAACGAGAGTTCAGGATTGCCAGCCAGCATCTAGCAGAGTCAGCAGAGTGCGTTTACTTAGGTCAATTACCCACTGGGGACCATGAGACGGAAACCACATGAGACGGAAATTTACAGAAGAATAAAAATGGGTTGGAGTGCATACGGCAGATATTTCCAGATCCTGGCTGGAAGTTTACCACTATCATTGAAAAGAAATGTTACAATCACTGCATTCTACCACTGCTAACATATGGGCCAGAAACCAGGGTTGTGACAAAGAAGCTTGAGGACCGCGCAAACAGCGATGGAACGAAAACTGTTAGTGGTAAAGTTAAGACAGGAAGAGAGCGGTGTGAATCGGAGAGCAATGGAGCTAGCTGATATTTTAATTGACATTAAGAGATAAAAAAATGAGCTGGGCAGGCCATGTAATGCGTAAGATGGATAACCGGTGGATCATTAGAGTTAAGAGTGGGTGCCAAGAGCAGGGTAGCGCAGTCGAGGACGGCAGAAAACTAGCTGGAGTGATGAAATTAGGAAATTAGCAGGCTCAAGTTGGAATCAATTGGCGCTGGAAAGGGGTAACTGGAGATCGCAAGAAGCGGCCTGTGTCTTGCAGCGGACTAAAAGTTGGCTGCTGATGATTAAGAGAGTTTCGCAAGGAAGTGTTCGTCATATAGGCTATCAAATGCTTTTGAGAAGTCCATAAAAATTCTTTGTACCAACTTTCCTGCCTTAAGTCGAGTCAGAATATGTATTTTTGAGCAAGTAAAGTGCATTCAATACTTCTGTCCTTGCGAAATATCTACTGAAATTCAACTAGCTTATTGTGTTTTTTTTTCAAAGTCAGGGGGCTGCATAGAAATTAGTTTAACAAGTTACTTTGAAAAACTGGAAACACATAAATGAGAGTATAGTTAGCCATGATAACTTTGCTGCCTTTTGTTTTGTGCTACGGAAACTCGCGGTACTTATATTTTACTGGGAAACGCATTTAGACTACGAAAATAGTAAAAATGGGCACAAGGCAGGGTGTGAGAAGCTGAGCAACATGTTTTCTGGCTTAATTACATCCCTTCAGTGTCGTGGTGCTGTTAAGCTTCCAGTTGTATTTACTAGGTGTTTTTCGATAATTGAAATTGAAATATAGAGCTGTTTATGTAGAAGAATGGAATCCTGGGGTTTTACGTGTCAAAACCATAATTTCGTTATGAGGCACACCGTAGTGGGGGACTCAGGATTAATTTTGACCACCAGGGGATCTTTACTGTGCGCCCAATGCGCATGACACCAATGTTCTTGCATTTCACCCCCATTGATATGCGACCGCCGCGGCCTGGATTTGATCCCGCTACCTTGTTCATAGCAGCGCAATGCCCTAGCCGCGAAGCCACCGCTTCAAGGACCTTCAAGGAATTTCAGGTGTCCTCGAGGCCCTAACGTTTAAAAAGACTAAAACCATCGGCAAGTTTTTTACTAGACAATACAGTACCATTATTACAAGTGAAATATCCTTATTCCTTGCAACGACACAGTGTAACGTTTTTGTATGTGGAGTATAAAGCCTCAACGTGGCTAGCTAAAACAGCCGGCGTGATATTCATGCTTCTCTTGTGGCGTCACCGCAAAGAGTTCTTGTCACGCGACGCGCAAATTCTAACCATTCCAGTCCGTTCTGAGAATTGCATGGGCTAACGACTTGAAAATACAATAAGAATAAACCGATTAGGAAAATTCATTCAGTCATTTATTAGCGCATAAAGACTACATCACATTATAAAATAAATGAAAATATTTTCCCTCAAGTTTTTCAACTTTTTTCTGTACAGAATCAGCCCTAAGGAAACTCTGTCACATCAGATTGAGGTAATAGACGTCCCGTTACAGGCAAGATAGTGCAGAATGGAAGCTTGATTGCTTTTTTAAAGCCTAAGCATTTATATGCTTACCCAACGAGGAAAACAGTCCGTCCGTACCGTAAGGTGATCGCTTTCAAGATAGGGCTCGCAGCAGGGAGTGAATTCACCTCCGTGCTGCCTCTCGCTTAAACGCGAACACAGTGCTTACGAAGCTCGGAGCACTCGGCACTCTGTGTCTCCATCGCAGATTGCTTTCAAGATAGGGCTCGCGCGGCCGCGCTATACGCAGCCGCCGCCAGAGTAGAATGCCCCCTCTTACTCCCCCTACCCGGAGCCTTGCACGCCATGGAGGAAGACAGCGCAGCTACCTTCCCTCTTTCTTCCCTTGCGTGGCCGCGCCATACGCAGCCGCTGCCGGAGAACGGTTCATCACGGCAGATAACGGTTCCACACGGATGGGTAAGGCGCTAAAGAGCAATAAATGCTTATTAAGTTAGTTAACGGAATTTATTTGGTACACGTTGTCCAGCGCGCTCAAGCAGCTTCATTTAAAAGCTGTAACAGTCGTTAGTTTATTTTTGGTCCCAGCTAACATCAAATTCCTGCATGTTCCTAAAATATATCTTAGGGTTAAGTTCCAGCTGAAATTGCGTTTTGAATATTTGGTGTTTGGTCCAGGTACGGGTTCGATTCGGCGCAGTGGTTCTAAGCCAATGTTACATCAGAGTTGACCTTGCACGCACAGTTAACGGCAACGGACAATTGAAGCAACATCATTAATGTAGTTGGGGTAAGTATATTGCTTGTTTCAATTCTAGTTATAGAAGGAAAATACTTTTTTAGCCCTGCTAGTAAGCATCGCAGGCGTCTTCGGCACAAAGCGCCAAATGTATTCACAATCTTACCTAAAAGAAATATAGTGACCATCAGGTGCCTCACTTTACTCAAGGGCATCATTATAGTAAGCATCATCAAGACCTGCCACCTGCCCATTCAGAATTACTCACTCGGATACTACCATCATCAGCACTCGCGTATTAAAAAAACAAAGATAGCGATTGCAACAAAGAAATGACAGACAATACTTGACGCTCAGAGGAAATGGCGAATATTTGCAAGGAATATGTGTGGAATAAGATTAAAGATCCAACGCATTTGCAGAAATGTACGTAAACCGAAGGTGTCTTGAAACGTTTCAATACAACTTGAAAAGATGTTCTAGATTTTATTGCCAACTGCGCGGATGAAACTTTTTTCATTGATTTTCAATTGGAAAAGTTTTATGCTATTTGCTACGCAGTAATGCCCATTTAACTGTTAGTGTTCTAAAGGGCATTTCGGATTACAGTGAATGCATGCCTTGTTTGGGAATGCACTTCACATTAGTATATGCTCTGCTAAAACACAATTATATTGAGGATTTTCTCTTTCCCCAACGAACAGCCTGCTCGGCACATGGGTCTGCAATAATCGATGACATTGGAGGGTCAATATACGAAACACCTTAATAAGCGCTTTAGTAAGGAGTTCTGAAACTATATTATTTTCAATATTTCTCAGTACAAGCCGTGAAAGATGACAAGGAGTGGGCCAGTCACTAAAATGATCATCATCAGCTGAAAGAAATACTGAGCTACCTGTTCAACTGTTTCGTGATACGCCATTTCGAAAAAAAAAAAAAGGCCGTCGCCACAGCGCTCCAGCTCAGTGCGGTACTCTGTTAAAGGGAGCAAGGACTAGAAATAAACCGTGCAAACCTGGTTCCCCAGTGGCCTATGAATGCCCGATCTCATCGACACCAAAGGTGTCGGCATGATTCCCGCCAGGCTTCAGTCACTGCAAAAAACGAACGACTGGTGCAAACAACCAACGGTGTCTACGATGGCGGGCGTCACTGGTCGACGGCAGGTCCGCACAACACGCGACTGCGAGGAAACTCACTGGCGGTGCACAGGAGCGCCACAAGCTGGGTGGCGCCGACCAGCCTGCTGCGACGTCGTGCATCGCCTCGTGCAGGGGCCTTACCTGAATAATCCGGGCCACGACGATGTCGTCATTTGTGGATGTGCGAGTGCGACCGCAAGGGTGACGTCACCAAGACCGACATCCTTCGTGTGGGCTGCCGCTGTTTTGTGGCGTCGACAGCGCTCATGGTGGAAGCGCACCTTGGCGGCGTTCGGGATGCCCACAAGCCGCCTGCATGCGGCCGTGCTTTGCCGGAGGAAACCTCGGCTTGAACCTCCGGTCTGCACCCACGCAGCGGTTTCCCGGCTGCGGCCGTCCTGCAGATGGTGCAAATTTGTGCTGTTCACGCCGCTATGCGCGAGCCTAAGTCGGCTGGATTTCATTAAGTGCTTCCAGTTGATTGACCAAAGTTTGTTTGCTAAAAGTCAAGTTCAAAGTATATTTATTCATTTATAGATAAAGTGTGAAAACACGCAACGCTATGTCGAAAGTGCGTGTGTCATAATTATTCTGCCCTCCGGCTCGTTTCCAGACTGTTTCATGCGCCCCTGAAGAGCAAGAAACCCAGGGATACTCCAGGAATATTCTCAGCGTCCAAATACCAGATTATACAGATGAGAGAAAAAGAAAGGTTGCTGTACAAAATCGTGCAGTCTAATTACATGGTCGAAATTCAGCAATCTAACGTATTGACTGTTGTACCACTACATAGTGTTGCATAACAACTGCTTTTATATTATAACAATGTAGTGAGGGCAAAGAGGCAGGGAGTCTAACCGATTATTGGGTCAACTTGTGCCCAACGAGCACAGCAATACGCGATAACTAAAGCGCCGTGCCCAGTTGGTGGTCGGCAGATCTTGTCACCCTGGCCAACTCGATTGAGGAGGTAAAATACCTGGCTGCCAGCGCTCGGTGTCTTCTATAGGTACTACAGTGCCCCCCCCCCCCCCCCCCCCATACTAGAATTCTGGTACACTCTACAGGCGAGCCTTTCCACTTCTTTTTTGCATGTGCGAGCCTTAGCGTTGCTGCTGTAATATGTTGCTATCGCATGGTGCGGAGAATATGAAGATCATCCAGCTTGTTCAGCGAAATAGTTACGTGATGTTCGCTCAAAAAGGTCAGCGGGGAACCACTCTTTAGGTTTTGACTACAGTAATAACTATGCGAAGAGAACACTGTAGGTTGCTCAAATGTGGGACGTGCATCACGAGTTGTGGCTGTAAATTATTTTGGCTGCATCGATTCCCACTCAACGAAGGGCAGCTGCATCTGTGCGGTTGCCAGCCTGAATAGCAACGACATGTGGTCATCTAATCACTTGGCACGGGAACCGAAATTACGCATATGACGCACAGCTAATTCAGTTGAATCTGAAGGAGTAGACTGCTTGGGCAAACGCGAAACACTCATATGCTAATGAGCATGTTTGCGTCAGTCACAGGTATCCTTCTTCCGATTTTGAGAACTGCGATGTAGATATAGGTTCTATGAGGCTGATGCCACGGCTCAACACCGTGATCGGCGCAGTCGGTAAAATGACGTAATACATCAGCATTCTGCTTCAGCACGGGCTATTCGACCGGTGAACATTAACTTTGCGGACTGCGTAATGTGGACTGTGCAACATCATGAGTCTGTTCTTTTTTCCCCTGTTCCGAGGCAGGTTTGATTCGACACACTCTTGGCCAGGAAAGGCGAAATTGCGTTCAAATCTAACTTTTTCCTATGGTCAAAGCAAGGCTCACTCAACATTGTTATTAAAGTTTACGTATATGAAATAGCGTTAGCTTCATTTATAGCTATAGAAGGAGAAAACTGTGCCCCCGTAGACAGTCCAACACGCAGCAACAAGCAATAATCCGAACAATACAAACGAAGACATAGAAAGAAAATGTCACAGTTGTGCCTGAAAGGGGAAGAATCGTTTGCAATAGCAAATTATTAGACAGCTATACGAAGTAAAGATAATAGTTTTATTGTTTGTGTAAACTTGTAAGCTTTCGCGTATTACCTAAATTAATAATTGTCATGTCACGCGCGCACAGGCAAGCATTAACACGTCTCCCTCGATGACCGTGGACACTCGCTGCTGCAGTAGTGGCGAACGAATAGCCCTACGTGCTGTCTGCCGCTGCAACGCGAATTGGCGAGAACAAAGCTTACACGAAGCCTACAGACCTCAGACATGGTACCCACCGCAGATTACTTTCAATATAGGGCGCACGTGGCCGGTATAGAATGACGCCATACGCAGCTTGTACACAACGCCCCCCTCCCCCCCACTGCTGTCTTGCGCACGATGGAAGACAGCCCACTTCCTCACGGCAGTGTTCCTTTGCACGCACGAGATCAAGCCACCATTCTTCCAGGCTCACCATCACGTGCTTTCACTCCCGCCTACGGCATACAGCGTGCGGCCACGATCTTATCGCTCTTGGATTTTATAAGGAGCATCCCGGCGAAGGCAATGCCGACTATGTTGACGGCGAACATTCGCCTGGAGTGTCCATATAAGTGCTGTCGTAATAAGACACTGACCTGCTTCATAATTGGAGCGCAAAGCACTGTATCGTACAGATCATAAAGGCAGCATAAAGAATTCGCTGAACGTCCTGCGTCCTGCTTTGTGTGAGGCAAGAAGTTTGTTGCGAAATGGTGATACATTGCTTTTTTGAATGTCAAAAAAATTATTGCGAGTTGCTAGAGAAAGCTTGAAAGCAAGGAGGTCGGCTAGCAGGAGATAATAAATGCGGAAATAAACATAGGATTGGAGCTAAAATGAAAAATTACCTTTTGTATCGAAGTATCTGAAGATATAAATGACAGTTATCCTCTCGGATGCATTTAATTGCCTTGTATATCGTGTCTGTACATCAATGTCCTTACTTACTCAGTATATTGTATCTGTATTATAATAAAATTCCAAAGTATTTTTACCCAGCCCTTCTCGCAATGCTTCTCGACGTTTTCGTGGGCTGATCCCGGAGATTGTTTAGTCTAAAATTATGTGTCACTGGAACCATTGACTATGTTCCCCTGGAGCCACTGGTCGCCGTGATGTTCAAGGATATACATATGTAAACATATATTTGAATAAATAAATAAACATAAAGAAATATGTCCGACGCCCGTATTCGAAATACAGGAGATAAGAACACAAGAAGGCCGATGCAACAGCCGTTACGTCACGGACGCATGCATCGGCAAACACAAAGAACACCCTTAAGAATTTCTTGAGTGGAAGCCACCGTGCTGAGACGCTTTTAATGCTTCGCGTAACGTATATGTCTCCTGCAGCTGAGCCTGCCAACTTGTCAAATTGTATTGTAAGAGTAATGAGGACTTGAAATTGAAATGAAAGTGTACAAAAGAACCTGCCGCCGGAGGCAGACAATCCGACATGACTTCGTCATTACGCATGCGACATTCTACCTATTGAGACACGGTGTGACTTATCGTCCCAGCCACATTCCTAGAAAACCGTGTATCCGCGTCACTATTAGCCAGTGGCCCTCATGGCCATGGTGGCGGACGTGGCACACCATTTTAACGGCAGACCTAGATTTTCGACCAACTTGTGTGCATTCAAATCTAAAAAAAAAGTTCGGCGCGACAGCCGCAGAAAAAGAGAAGAAGCAGAAGGCGCAAGTGGCTGCACTACCAAATAAACGGTTCCATTTGGGAAGTAAATATCTTAAGTGTGACTGTGAGAACAAACCAAAATATACAGAGCAGCATCTGAAACCAAAAATTCTGTCATTCACAACGAGCACTCAATGGTCATCTTAGAAGATCAAGGTACTTTGCCTCCTCTCGAAACGACAAATCACCACGCTTTAGGTGAGGATGCTAATCCTCAGCATTTAAACATGGAGAATACGTAGCCTATCTACTCATGCATGCTGATGGTTCAGTATACACCAGCGCGAAATATTGGGCCGTATAACGTAAAACTATTCCAATATGTTTTTATACCCATCCCCTGACGTCAAATTTGCGTAACTGCCGAAGCAAGCATGGAGTGATCACCCGCACGGTTGTCTGAACAAACCAATCAAGTGCTCCCATCGTTCTTTGGAGGTAACTTTTGCTGGCTCGAAAAACGAATAACATTGCCTGCACTAAGCGGCTTGTCTTATGGAATTGGCTCACAAGAGGCGAGGAGCATGCTTAAGTGGAAAGGGATTCGATGGGGCCGAGCCACTGCACTGAATATCGATAACCGGATGAAGAGGTTGGTGCCGGCGTCTGCGATTGGTCAGCTTTCTCTTACTTAGCTTGAGGTGGCTCGTCGACAACCGCGGCGGCATGCAACGGAAGCTTAAGAATGACGCTAAAACGGATCCTCAGCAAAGAAGAGTTGGCAGAACGCGGTCGTAAACGTGCCGAAAGTTCTAGAAAACGTTACACGGCCACGCAAAAAGTTTTATTGCACGCAAATAAACCCATGCCCTCCGTTAGGGCCGAGTAGCCAGTGCCGGAGCGATCGGCGGCAGCCCCCTTTTATTCCTTTCGGAACGAGGCAGCCTGCTACTATTGAGGGAAAATTCAGTTTTGTTCGGCTCATTCATGTATCTTTAACGCGTACACGTGACTTTGACGTGGTGAGTTTTCGCGGTTTTGTGACATCGCGTGAGAGGCAGGTTAAATGGTTGCAGCCCGAAAACTTTTGACAAATAGCCGAGGGCTAATGGCAAAAAGGCGTCGAATCAGAAATAACTATTTTTGTTTTGTTCGGTCAAATTATGCATAAGCAGTGTGTACACGTCATATCAGCCGGGGAGCTATCGCGGTTTTGGTGACGTCGCGTGAGAGACAAGTGAAATGGGGGTCGTCCAAAAACGTTTTTGACCAACCGCGGTGTGCTGATTGCAGAATTGGGGCCCTATAACGTAAAACTATCTTAATATGTTTTTATTCCAATCTCCTGACGTAAATTTGCGTAGCCGCCGATGCAAGCATCGGGCGGTGACACGCAGGGTTGTTTAATGATACCAATAAAATGACTTCCTCGTTTATAGGTCTCTTTTGTTTGCTTTAAAAACGAATAACATTGACTACACTGAGCGGCTTGTGATATCTAATTGGCTGATAAGAGGCGAGGAGCAGGGCTCAAGTGGAGGGGAATGCGATGGGGCCGGACCACTGCACTGAAAATCGATAACCGGACGAAGAGAGTGGTGCGGCGTCTGCGATTGGTCCGGTTTCCTTTCCTTAGCTTGGGGTGGCTCGTCGAAAATCTCGGCGGCATGCAACGGAAGGTTAAGAATGCCTCCAAAAAATTCTTAGCAAAGAAAAGTTGACTGAGCGAGGTCGTAAACGTGCCGAAAGTGCTCGAAAACCTTACACAGTCACGCAAAAAGTATTATTGTACGCCAATAAATCCATGCTCTCCGGCAGGTGGAAGTAGTCAGTGCCCGAGCGATCGGCGGCAGCCACCTTTTATTCCTTTCGGAACGCGACAGCCTGCGGCTATTCAGGGAAAATTAAAATTCAGTTTTGTTCGGCATATTCATGTATCTTTAACGCGTACACGTCACTTTGACGTGGTGAGCTTTCGCGGCTTTGTGACGTCGCGTGACAGGCAGGTGAAATGGGTGCAGCCCGGAAACTTTTGACCAGTAGCCGAGGTCTAATGGCGAAAAGCGTCGAATCAGAAATAACTATCCTTCTTTTGTTCTTTACAGTCATGCATAATCAGTGTATTTACATCATATCAGATGGAGAGTTACCATGGTTTTCCTGACGTCGCGTGAAACCCAGGCGAAGTGGGGGGGGGGGGGGGGTGTTAAAACATAGTTGTTGGCCAATGACGGAGGGATGATTGCAGAATTGGAACAGAAAAGTTTGCAATAGCTTTGCGTTATAGCGCCCTTGCAATAGAAAAGTTTGGAATAGTTTTACGTTATAGAGCCCATTGTGTCTATTTTATTTATCCCATCTGAGGTCGGCACTTGGGGACTGCGCCTCAGACGTATTGTCTCCTTCAGAGTCGTAGCATGCCACGTCTGCGAACATTATCAAGTGCTCGTTTCAGCGCGAAGCCCAATGATTTGTTTTGTTCACACAGGCGAATGCGCCATGGAGCTTCTACAAAGCAGCTTTCTCGGGGCCACACTAAGCAAACGCATTCTGAAAGCGGGAGTACAGCTGTCTCATTTAGAATGTGCTTTCTTTTACCAACGTATTCTTTTACACGTGGCCACCTTTGGGAATGTCATGGGTGTTTGCGCAGATCAGGCAGGCGTAACCAGTTCCCGAAGCCTCCAGATTCCCCAAAGAGCCATCGCATACCACTTTTCGATGCTCCAGACACGTGCCCGTCAGCCCACCATCACCAGGAGGCTGGTGAGAGAGACTTTGCTACTTCGAATGAGCCTGACTAAAAAAGGTAGCAGAAATCCCATCCCATACTCTGACACGGGTAGGGGGGGGGGGGGGGGGGCAGGGGTGTGTGTGAAGGTACTACACTTTTTCTTCGCGTATTCCCTCGGTATGTGGCGAATTTCTTCGGTATTTCCTTCCCTTGTGGAGCGAGCGGGATTTGCTGTTACACTGCTTGGGGCAGTGCGTTATGTTAACTAGTAGACATTGTCTTCCCAAGGGATCCGGGAACCGCTAGACGTCAGCGAGCAGTCTTCTTTCGTTTCTCGACGTCGTTGGTCTTTTTATAGCGAGCGGTATAACTTAGCTGCACTCTGGCGCCACTTAGATTTCAGATTTGTACTTTTCTTTCGTGCTGGGCTGTATAGTCCCAATTGGTGTTGCCATTTTAGCTCGGTGGACTCGTGCGGAGCAAACGCTAGCTAAAATTGCCCGGTAGCAATAACTGTGCAGCCATCATAAGTAATTTTGTTTGAACACAGATGAAACATCCAAATAGAAAGGTGACGTTTTGTGGAAATATGATTATCAAGTGAGCAACTCACAACTTAATTTTCTCCAAAAAGTAATCAATGGACAGCTCTCCATGCACACTTACCTTCAATTCAATGGGTTCTTACTTTCTTGGATCACAGTAAAAAATGACCCATGTCGCAACGCCTATTATTACAGTTACTATTAAAAGACTAAAGCATATAAATTCACGTAACTTCGACGTAAATAATAGTTACGCGAACAGAAAAACACTTGGAAGAACGCTAACATAATCCTAATCCTAAAATCCTAAAAATCAGCTTACTGTTCGTTGCCTACAAAGTACTTACTAAGGTAAGTGCAAATAGAATCAGGAACACCTTAGACTTCAATCAACCAAAGGACCAGGCAGGATTCCGCAAAGTCTACTCAACAATTGACCATATTCGCACTATCAATCAGGTGATAGAGAAATGTGCGGAATATACCCAACTCTTATATATAGCTTTCATTGATTAGGAGAAATTGTTTGTATCAGTCGAAACCTCAGCAGTCGTGGAGGCATTTCGGAATCAGGGCGTAGATGAGCCATATGTAAAAATACTGAAAGATATCTATAGCGGCTCCACAGCCACAGTAGTCCTCTATAAAGAAAGCAACAAAATACCAATAAAGAAAGGCGTCAGGCAGGGAGATACGATCTCTCCAATGCTATTCACAGCGTGTTTACAGAAGGTATTCCGAGACCTGGATTGGGAAGAATTGGGCATGAGAGTTAATGGAAAATACCTTCATAACTTGCGATTCACTGATGACATTACCTTGCTTAGTAACTCAGTGGACAAAGTGCGATGCATGCTCACTGACCTGAAAAGGCAAAGCTGAAGGGTGGGTCTAAAAATTATTCTGCAGAAAACTAAAGCAATGTTTAACAGTCTCGGAAGAGAACAGCAGCTTACGATAGGTAGCCAGGCACTGGAAGTGGTAAACGAATATGTCTACTGAGAACAGGTAGTGACTGCGGATCCCGATCATGAGACTGAAATAATCAGAAGAATAAGAATGGGCTGGGGTGCGTTTGCAGGTATTCTCAGATCATGAACAGCAGGTTGTCATTATCCATCGAGAGAAAAGTGCATTACAGCTGTGTCTTACCAGTACTCACGTACGGGGCAGAAACCTGGAGGCTTACGAAAAGGGTTCTGCTTAAATTGAGGACGACGCAACGAGCTATGGAAAGAAGAATGATAGGTGTAACGTTAAGGGATAAGAAAAGAGCAGATTGGGTGAGGGAACAAATAGGAGTTAATGAAATCTTAGTAGAAATCAAGAAAAAAAATGGGCATGGGCAGGACATGTAATGAGTAGGGAAGATAACCGATGATCAGTAAAGGTTACGGACTGGATTCCAAGGGAAGGGAAGCGTAGCAGGGGGCGGCAGAATGTTAGACGGGCGGATGAGATTAAGAAGTTTGCAGGGACAACATGGCCACAATTAGTACATGACCGGGGTAGTTGGAGAAGTATGGGAGAGGCCTTTGTCCTGCAGTAGCGTGACCAGGCTGCTGCTGCTACTGATGATGATCATGATGATGATGATGAAGAGGAAAACGAACTATTTATTTAAACTCACATAAGGAAACAAATAATGATCGTGGCACCATTGCTCCCAAACTGAACTGCTGGCTGACATCTTGAGCCATTGTCTCCAACCACTCCCTTCCCCGAGGCGCGCAGGCCGTTTACGTTGTTGCTGCTGTGGATGATTGCTCATAGCAGTGCGCAGTGCGTGGCAGCTAAGCAATACGTCTGAAAGCAGAGACGCGGCAGCATTACTTTAGTGGCTAAAAATGAAATTGCAAATAGAAGAAAATACACTTTTTCGGTAATTGTGGCACACATCTTGGAATAAAAATTTTCCAAACACAGAAATAAATAAAGGAACTGCTGAGAAGACCGCGCGACTATCACGAAATTTGTATGTTAATCCATACAGAAAAAAAAGCGCTTGAACACGTTAGCATAAACGAGCAGATGGAGCATCTATTACCTTTTACAAGGTATATGTAACTTGGTAGCGAAGTTATCACAGGAGCCCACAGTGGCTGCGTGTTGCAACCATGGCCCTCTCTGCGTTGTGGGGACAACTTCTGAAAAAAAAATAGAATTACGTCGCACCCGGATATGGAAGTGAGGTCGAGGTGTTATGCTGCTTGGAGCAAATATGGATTTCTTTAAGGACCGGCATTTCGACCACTACGCCCACAGTTATTTTCATTCTCTTAGCTTGCAACTCATATTTGCTGACGCGCCAGCGTCTCATTAAACCATAGGAATTACCTGTTCCTTAAAGTGAACATAAATCGGCTCTTATTGATCACAATTGCTTTTGTACTTTCCTAAACAACGTTAGGGAACAGGGTGGAAATGAATGACGATGCCAGAGAGGTTGCCAAAGCAGCCTCACTTTTTATTCATCCAGAATTATGAACCCAGTATACACGAACAAACAAAACACGTTTCAATGGATGAAAAGTACTATGGCCCGCACACAGTTACAATATCAGAGCATATGCGAAACGTTTTGAGAGAACCTTTGAAGCTTTCACAATTCCGTGCGGCAACACGTATTCATATCCAACAGTTAGGCAAGAAAGTGTTGCACCACATTATGATTTCGAAAACATTTCAACTTACCAATTTTGCTTACTGCCTGTATGGCGCTCAGAGCCTCTCTTATGGAGAGTGAATGAAGATCGCGCGACGTTTGTTCGCGTAGCACGCCGCATTTGTCATCATGACGGGCCAGAGCACATTGGATACAGCAGCCTGAACATGCACGATAACGAACTGTCTGCACTCAAACCTTTCGCGAACAAACGCCGTGCGTTAGTTTAGGCGAAATTCTAAGTAAAGCATGCGCCACACCTAAATCAATTATGCAAGGAAATAAATACGATGAACGAAATCACCGAGTTAAAGTCATACAATAATTGCTATAGAGAACTCTGGCGCTATACACTATAAAAACAGTTGCACCCTTTGGGGTGTATATTTGCCACACAACAATAATCGTCATCCGTCTTGTCCGCATTTCCTTTCTTTAACGCGGTGAGCCCGGTACTTGTCAGTAACGAATGGCATGTGCGTTATCAGCAAGACATAGCATTCCCGACAGGGAAGTAACGAGCGCAGCGTTTTCAAGAAAGAAAATGCGGGCAAGGCAGATGACGATAATTGTTGTGTGGCAAATATACACTCCAAAGGGTGTAAACTTTTCTTAGGGTGTAGTGTTTGCGGGAGTTGCAAGCGGGGCGCTTCAGTCAGCAAGATAATGACGGGTAGTACATGGACTTGCCTAGACCTCGTTCTTCTGGCTTGGTGACTTTACAGACTCGTCATTTTCAACAAAGTAGTGTGCATAAATAAATTGATGGACAGCGTTGAAATTGCCTGATGCCAGGATTGGAACACAGGCCCTCTAGCACAGAAGGCACGGACGTATGCAGCCGCGGACATGCGCATCAAAAGCGTCATAGAACGCCCTTAATGAAATTATCGCGGGCAAGTGAGCGCGCTGAGGCTCTTGGCGCGTTTCGATTTGGCCACCTAGACAGACTGAACTGCAGCAATTAGTAGCGTTTGTGTGTGTTCGTGGATTCTTTTGCACTTAGAAAAGTACAGATTTCTCTAAAATGTAGACTAATGAAGACAGGAAAAGTGTAATAAAAGAAGCCGTAAGAACGCCTGAAGTCACAAGCATGAAGGTCAGATAAATCCATTTATCATTCCCATCGTGGATGAACCATCGCAGTGCCCGAGTTCCCCCTAGTACTTATTGTATTAAACTCTGAGGTACAAGCGGAGAACGCCATTCTGCACGAACTATCTTCCAGCAGTATGGCAGCCCCACCACGTAGCTTGCTGTAGAATGGCATGTGCGGTCGTTTTGCGTGCATCCGTTTCTGCGTATCTTCGTTTTCGCCTCTCGTAGTGAGACGGCGCGCTATATACGGTGTGTTTTGTGCGAAGCCTTGAGGCAATTTTTTTAAGGATATTTGTGGCATATAGCTAAATTCTAGGCCTTGACCTGTATCACTCAAAGAGCTAGGTGGACATTATTTGCTCGATAAATCGAAATACATAATCGTATAAGTAAGAAAAGCTCCCGAATTAAGTTTCTAACAAATTACCTTATGGCACATATTCTAATTTACAAATTGTAGGCAGGGAGATCGCAAGGCAGATTCAACTGGAACCAATTCTGAGGGTGACCCCACTTTGCCATATTAAATCCCGAACTTTGCTAATGAATACGTTGGCCGTCCTGTTACTTTCGTGCTTCAATGCATAAAACGGTGTTTTGTTGGAAAGGTAAGACAAATGATAGTGAATTTTTATGCAACCTTGATGGTGCATATCTGAAATGACGTTTAGCGTCTGTCATGATCCATCCCATACCGAAACATATGCACCCTGCCACCACCAAGGGCGGCGCTAAGCAAGAGCCAAGGCCCTGGGCAGGACTTATGGATTCCTCCAGGATGTGGTATACACAGATGCAGCCACATACCGTGGTATAAGAGCCAAAGCCATTGCGGTAACGACGAATACGGATCCCCTCGTCAGCGTCACCATACCAGACACAACAACACAGGAAGCAGAGGAACTAGCCGTGGCATTAGCCCTCAGACAGACTACGGCAACAGTCAATATAACTGATACTTCAGTGTGCAGGAGCTTTACGTCGGGCTGCGTGGCACCGACGACTCAATGCATACGAACAGCCAAGCTGCCAGAAAGAAATGTTAAAATAGTGTGGACACCCGCTCACGCCTCCCTGGAGGGCAGCGAACTCGCCCATTCCAAGGCCCGACAATGTATCGACCAGGCACTGGAGGACGCGGAAGAGCTTACTAGACTGACAAAATACCAAGAAATCGCACAATTTTACAGACTTAGTCGCAGACCCCTCCCACCACGGCATCCACAGCTCACGAAGACGCAAGAGACAACACTCAGATTGTTGCAAACCAACACGTTCCGTCACCCAAGGAGGCTTCCTCTCATGTTCCCTATTAAATATTACGAACAATGTAAACACTGCGAACACGTAAGAATCCCCCGGCACATTCTCATAAATTGCAAACACCCTCCCCCCCCCCCCCTCCGCCCCTAAGATCAGTGGCAGACACTGCTGTTCAGCTTCCGCCTCTCGGACCAGATCATGTTGGATGACTGAGGGGGTGGTCGCAGCCAAGACGGTGAATCAATTCCCCTGCGGAGGGAGACACTCCAGCAAATCATGCCCACTTTAGGCTCAATAAAGATGTTTCCTCTCTCTTTCTCTCTCCCTTTCTGTCTCTAAAATGATGTCATAGAGAGAATAGTTTTCAAGTGGATATTCCCAGCGCGCTCACGGGCTACAATGTGTAAATAGCAATACGTGCCGTAAGGAAATTAGTTGAAAACTTGACTGTTACATTTCTTTTAATATTAAGATATGCATTTCAATTTCTCATGACTCTAGTACATGCCTATCCGAGAATACCAGCTCATGGACTAGAATTGTGTTGTCTACCACATGAGATTAAACAAATAAATAAAGTCTTGACTGAAACACTTGGTAGTGCGCCTAACCCCGCGTTATAGCTCGTGTTATTGCCCTGTGCTTGAACTCGGAGCGACTGTAAATAACGAAGTCCTCAATATTTACGAACGCCTGCATCGTAAGAACCAGCGCAAGAATGAAGCAGTGCAGGGAATGTGAGTGAGAGATAACATGCGCAACGCGGTATTGTGGGGGAACTTGATGCCTGCGGCGGCGGCCTGCAGAAAACATCGCGACCATCAACTTGTAGATTTAATCTTCTTTATTATTCGTGCATGCGCGACCCGACACGCAGAATTTCATTTCCCACGCTCAAAGAGAAAATACAACGCAAATGAAACAATCACAGCGAGAGTGCTAATTAGTTCCGTACATGTAAATTTATCCGCATCTACGAAAAGAACCATACCATCAACTTCTCGCGTGTTTTTTTTTTCCGGCGCAACAAAGCTGGCTGATTGTAATGCAATGCAAGGTTGCTTTAGAGGCTTCAGCGGAAAATTTGAGAGCGCATGAGCAATTGCTTTATGTACATAGCTTAGAGAGAACGTTGCCGCGAAAAGAAGCTCGACGAAGGGTTCGGTTCCAAAGCAGTACGTTTTTTGAAAATGCCGTCCGGAGGGATATCGAAGGGTGAAAAAAGACCTGGGCAAGGCGTAGTTGATACAAAGGGGCACATTCAAGTTGGACGTACATTAATTGCTGGACGGCGAAGATACCTGCTGGATTTTACAATCGTGGATAGCCACACTGTGGCGATCGCCCATCCGCACAACATAGAGGCTCTTCGCAACTACGCCTTGGAGAAGATGCCGGTGGCGGCCAATGCTCCGAGATGACTACGCATGTTAAATAATCCAGATTATTGGCTCTTCTATGCAGTTAATGCAGCATCAAAATCTTAAATAATATTAGATGCAAAAGCTGCTGAAGTTTCTCACGGGAATATTCTATTATGAAGATGAAAATAATGGTGGTGGTAAATGCACTGGCTACACCAACCTTATCCATCCCCCGACAAAGCGCTTCTTATGCATAAATGTAAGGCCAATGACGACTATGGTGAATGTTTTAAGGTGGAATTCGTTTATGTTACAATCCAGCAACCAAAAAAAAACAATCATCAAAGTCGTACAATAAAAAAGAGAAATCACATGACGCAATTTCAATAAAATCACCCTATTGAGAGTCATAAAACAGTACAATAGCACAACTTTAGTATGCTTTTTATTCTATTGTGAAATCAAGTATTTTTTATACATAGAAGTATCAGAATTAATTTAAGAAAGGAAACCAAAAAAGCCATTAGAACTGTTTTTATCTTGTTTGCTAAGGTAATTAAGCGCCAATTTCTCGAGCTCGTCAGTTGAGCTTCCCAAAGGATGATTTAGATATGTGCAGAATGCCCGCGTGTACTCGAAAGCAAGACCTAAGTGAATCAGCCGGTGCCCGGCCCAGATCTGCGATTTCAAGCCCGGTTTAAAGTCGTGGCTCCAGCCGCGGTTTTCCGGGCACAGGCAGGACGGCATCAAGCCCGTGCCCGGTCCGGGCCCAGGCTTTCAGGTAGGCCTGGGCTCCTGTAGAGCTCTAACCCATACTGACATGATATGCCGCGAAACCTCACACGTGGCGGCACTCACGGTGGCGCTGACCCGTGATTGAAACATAAAGAAGGAAATTACTATGCTTTTTCAATACGAATGTTCACCAGCCTCTGTCGAGCTCGTGCTACAGGCGATAAAGGAGGCGCTCAATCAATGGGGGTCATCCTTACTTTCTGATGCGACAATGTACGTGTACACTGGCTGTATAGACGAACTGCTGATACTATCCGGCTTATCATGAGTAAGCACTTCTGTTAATACTCCGTCACATGCCTGCGCAAGACGATCGCAAAAAAAAAATGAGATTCAGGTTTGTATCTTACCGAGCCACGCGGGCAACCTAGGTGACGGGGCTGACCAAGCGCTGGTGAGCTGATGCATTCCAGCTTTTCTGGTGCAGATATTCCTGTAACTGCCCCTCCGTCACCGAAAGATTTAAATCGTGAGTGGACTAAAGCATAAGCCACCCGGCGCAAGAGGCCACTAGAGACCACCCCACCTTACCAGCAGACGTTACCGAAAGGCCTCCCGAGTGGTGCACAAGCCCTCACTCACAAACCCCGCAGAACTTTGCTCTCATTCATGACATGCTCGAGAAGTGGCGTGCTTCTCGAGTTTATGGCGAAACGTCGATCATTGCAGGCACCGAAGGACACAATGCAATCGCAGGCACCCAGAGTCAAGGGCACGACATGCCAAGACGAACCCCCGCCCACTATACGCCACATGCTTTGGGATTGCCAAGGACTTCAAGGCGCCAGTAACCACCAACGCGCAATGCAAGACCGTAGGAGGAGTGGATATTTTCACCCGCGGTGGTGCCCAGGGCTGCCCGGCAATTGCTGTGGTACGTTTCCCCAAGAATTGCGTGTTGGGCGGGACCTAGGTCTTCAGGTGAGAGGTGGGACCGTTCGTCACCGCTGGGAGCGTTTACGTTCTTTGCAGCGTGTCATCGTCTTTGGTGGCGGTGGTGACGTTCAGCCCCGGCCCTCTCCTCTATACCCTACGAATCATCCCTCCATCGCAGCATGGGCCACAGAACCATCCTAATTTGAATAAACTTTAATAATTTGTTCATCCCTGTTCCTGTGGCGAAATGAAAACTGGCATCTGCACATATGCCTTTGCGCTCACTTGCCCTAAATCACACGTGCTATTGGACATGGCGCACCCGCCAATCGTCTCAAAGAGCTACTTGTCCTTGGCGCGAGGGAATTATGCGTGTGATGCAGGCCTAATTCACAGCTTCTGTCCTACTGTAAGCAAGACACCGGACCACCCCGGAAAACACTCGTGACCACAACCTGAGTGATTCTGTGTAGGGAGTGGCTACACGTGACCACTCTTCGTGGCTACTGGCTGCAACTTTCGCATTTTGACTGTTGCGTGCCACTCACTGACACCGCCATCGGCTAAGGCCGCAGTCAGCATGGGAAACCACCGATGCGCCAGCGACGTCACGTGAGGCAGGTGCAGTAGCTCCTGTGATGAACCCGACACTGTTGCCACGGGAGCTAATGTTTTATGATTGCTCCGTATGCGACATTCGGAATGAACACCTCTGGCAACGGCTCTTCGCCGAGAAGGATTTCACTTTCTGGAGAGCTTAGGACTACCAGCAGAGCAATCAGAAGTCAACAAAACAGTCAGCGGCAGACCGTTTAAGAAAATTGTTAACCAACCGAAACCTAACCAGGGACAACACTGTTGGAGGTGTTTCGACGACCACTGTCCAACATCGTGCACATAGTAAATACGCAACAGCAACTTGTTACTATTGGTAAAAAACACAGCCACACTGAGCAAGCTTGTAAAATTTGAAAAAAAGAAAGCATCAAAGAAGGAACTTCAGCGGCATAACTACCTGGGTATGCACAAAGCCAAGAAAAGTCAAAAGTTTAGTCGCAATTATCCCTATAGCGTGACTTTCACGCAGTCCCTAGCAAATTAACCGTCCAAAAATCACCCCGCCACTGAATGTGTACTATCGGTTCAGTATAAAGTGCAACGCACGACCGCTTTGCCACGCGCTAGTGCATCGTAGCACGTACTAGGCGCGACATTACAAGGCAAAGCCATGACGTTTGAGATTGTCTCAAGTGCGGCATGCGCAATCACCTACAAGATGTTCAACGCGCTATAGCCTGACAGTTATCCCAAATTTTTCAAGAGGACACACACCTGCGGACCTGGTCGAGACGAGCATTTGTAATTCCGTAGTACATATACTAAAATTGTAACGATACAGAGACAAGCGTTCCAGGTACTAAATGTGCAGCGACGTTGACGAATTGAATTCTGTGGTTTTACGTGCCAAAATCCCGATTTGATTAGGAGGCACGCCGTAGTGAGGGGCTCTCGTTAAATTATGACCACCAGGGGATCTTTAACGTGCCCCCGCCGCACGGGACAAGGGTGTTTTTGCATTGCACTCGAAATTCGGCCGCCGCGGCCAGGATATGATACCGCGACCTCGTGATTAGCAGCGCAACACCATAGCCGCTAAGGCACCGCGGCGGGTAGCGAGGCCGAAGTCACACACATTGTTATCACACGCCAACTGCCACTTCTAGTATTCTCAGGTTATGGGTGCCGTCTGCTTGGCCGCAATTCCTTTGGCAGTTTCGTCAATTCAGATTGACGGGATAAATCACCCTAGAGCTTGGCGACGTCAAAGCTTCTACAGAAGAACCAGTCAGTGTTTCCTGACCGCATCACTCCACATACTCGGGCTCCAGTACAGCTTGAGTCGACATAGGGTGCCAAGGCAAATTTATAAAGGGAAGAAATGTTCGTTTCGACATGTCGCTTTTCACGCACTATGACATACCTCATATTGAGATTGTGCTCGTGGCATGCAAAGCTTCAGTTTTTAATTTTTTTTTTATAAACGAACAATGTACCTTCGAACTACAACTGCGACGCAGCACGCATCTTTTTGCTGCACTGCTTAAATATACAGCGCCAGTTTTTGGAAGTGTAACCCATTTTAACTACAATTGCTTCAGGACGTTAGATTAAGTTTTACATCTAGACGTTAGCTTGTGCTCAGTAAGAGCCTCGGAACACATGGGACCGTTAATTGCGAAGCATAGTTTAGTAGTAAGCACGTGTTCTTTTTTTTTCAGGTGGTGTTCCCTCAACCATTTTTAAATCTTGAAAATGGAGTGTGGAATTCAGATCACCTTTGTTTTTGTAGAGATCACGCAACACTCTTCGAACGTGGTAAATGAAGCTGTTGAGTCACTGCAAAACACCCTTAGAAACATATGAATAAAATATTACTGTATATTGAACTATAAGTCCATAATTTCGTTCGATAAGCTGCCTGCTCTTTCCTTGACCCTTAACCAAGCTGCCAAAATTTTTCTTTGTGCTTTAACAGCTGTAAATTGATGGCTACAGACCGAATGTCTTTAGATGTCGCAACTAAGCATATCATTCGGCAAAAGCAAAAGAGGAAGAAATATCATCAACGACGGAGCGGTAGGTAATGACATTATTGTTAACGGGTTCATGTCGTCTAGAAGTGTAAAATGAAAGCATTGCGCCCATCCCATTACCTATATGAGATGGGCGAATGCGCAATCTATTGACGTCATGAGGACAAAAACTCGGCGTCATGGTGAATGGCCTACGTGGAGAATTCTTCTGCGCGCGACGCCTGGCGTGAGGCATAACTGTGCACAGGTAAACATGATGTAACGGCAGACAGTAGACAAGACGCGGTGCGTTGATGACTAATGAAGCATTTCACGCTTACGCGCACTTGCGCAGACAGACCAGACGATGAGTCATGTTGAACTAAATGTGTTAGTACAGAGCGGTCGGTTCATTCTTACAGTAGATGGTCCTGCATTCATTGAGCATCAGTACTAGGTCATGCCGCACACTTTGTTTTCCGGTTTTGCGTTTGTTATTTTCTGCGTACCGATCATTACACCACACGTGCCATTTATTTCGAATGCTAGGCACATTCTTGACAAAAACATTATGAGTAGCTTTTCCGGAAAAAAGGAAACCAAAGAGATTTCATTGCCCTATAATAAACGATGTTCAGAAGTGGAGAGGGTCGAAATAAGTTGTAGTCATGAAGTAACGAATTCACTGGTTAAATTTTCAGTCTAAGATATGAAATACGAGACAGGCGGCAGTCCCATTATACATGCACGTCGAATTGCACTTCCCTGCCATAAGATACTCGGGAAGCACCTTGTTCCAGCAAGGGTGCCTCGGCATTTTCCGATAATAACAAATTGCCGGCCTGGAGCCTCCTCCTCTTCCAATATTGTCGTCCGTCGCCTCGGGGAGAAAATTAGGCGGACAGGTGCATGGGCGCTATAGCGTAAAACTATTCCAAACTTTTCTGTCCCAATTCTGCTATCAGCCCTCCGCGATTGGTCAAAAACTATATTGGACCCCTCCCCCCCCTTCACCGGTCTGTCACGTGACGTCACGATAATCGCGATACCTCCCCATCTGATATGAGGTGTAAAGACTGATTATGCACGATTTGACAAAAGAAAAATATTTCTGATTTGACGCCTTTTCGCCATTAGCCCCCGGCTATTGGTTAAAAGTTTTCGGGCTGCACCCACTTCACCTGCCTGTCACCCGACGTCACAAAACCGCGAAAACTCATCGCGTCAAAGTGACGCGTATGCATTAAAGATGCATTCATATGCCGAACAAAACTGAATTTTTTTTCAGAATAGCCGCAGGCTGCCCCGTTCCCCAAAGAATAAAAGATGACTGCCGCTGATCGCTCAGGCACTGGCTACTCGCACCTGCCGGAGTGCATTGGATTATTTCCGTACAATCAATCTTATTCCGTGGCAGTGGAAGGTTTTCGAGCACTTTCTGCACGTTTAGGACCTCATTATGCCAACTCTTCTTTGCTGAGCATCCGTCTTCGCGTCAGTCTTAAGCTTCGTTGCATGCCGCCGCGATTTTCGACGAGCCACCGCGAACTAAGTAAGGGAAAGCTGACCAATCGCAGACGCCGGCACCGCACTCTTGACCGGGTTATCGATTTTCACTGCACTGGCCCGGCCCCTTCGAATCCCTCTCCACTTGAGCGTGCTCCTCGCCTGCTGTCAGCCAATTACGACAAGCCGGTCAGTGTAGGAAAAAAATGTTATTCGTTTTTCAAGCAAACAAAAGTGACCTCCTATGAACAAGGACAGCGTTTGATTGGTCTGTTCAGACAACGCTGCGAGTGACCGCCCGGTGTCTGCGTCGGCGGTTACGCAAATATGACGTCAGGAGATTGGAATAAAAGCATATTGGAATAGTTTTAGGTTATACGGCCCCATAACAGAGATAAAAGAAGATGTAAATCGATTCCTAGATCAGAATGGATAAAAAGAAACAAAAATAAATTTGTTTTAAAATTGCAACGAAGTGCAGCATACGCATTGGAGGGCGCAGATTCTGAATAACGGACAACCTTTTTATAACCATTATTTCTCAAAAGTGGTCATAAAAGAGGCTTCTTAAGGAGTGCATGCCGCCCTGCAAAGTTATTTTTGCTCATTTCTTGTTAGGAATTCTCCTGTTTTTGTTCTTTAACTTTGGCGCAACATTACTTGTATTCTTTTCAAACGTTGAGGAAAGAAGTGGCTCACCTGCTGTAAATTTCTCAGTAGATTCAGAGTTTGCACACCGCCTAAACTGCGCGCTACACATTTATGGCCGCATTTGTAGAAGAGGAAGCGGAGTCCTAGCCGCGACAAGCGGAATAACTTCTTGAAATATGTGATGCTACCATTATAGAGCCATCGTGGGCTTGCGTTTATAACTTCTTCATGAACTCCGCCCTCGGCGTTTCTTATACACCTCATGATCCCCAAGTAAGTTTTTGGGCGTACCTTTACGACTTCGACGCACCCAATTCCTTTCCTTGTGATTTCAAATTTTCCACATTTATTCGATCCAGAATAGTCAAACACTAACCAAAACACCAGACGTAGATAGACACACACGGGACGGGCGCACCGTTACGCCGAAGTTAGGTAAGTAAAAATAAACGAAGCCAATAAAATATATGGCACATGCACGACAACCCAAATGCCACCATAGCTTAGTTGACACTTTTCAAGTTGTACACAACTAAAATCAAGCAATGTACGAAATAGTCCCTATCGCTTTTTTATTGTCAGGTGCCTGCAGGCGGTGGTCCACAATCTTTTATTATTTTATGAATATCAGTTGCTTCCATGGCTCTCTTACGACCTTATATTTGGTATGGTCTAGTATGCATGGTTGTCTTTTGTAAAGACTGCTGGCACCCACATTCCCAATGGTGCAAAAGCAGGTGTTTTACTGTATTCACTGTTATAACGTTCTTAAAGAGAATGTCGTTCTTATGGAGTTACCCCAACTTTCCCGTGTCGTGTATGTCTTGTCTTTTTTCATGTGCTAATCCGGAAGCTAGCACAGTCTAAAAAGAAAAACGTGGGCCGACATGGGTTCCTGCGCTCATTGGTCGCATTGATGTTCTGTATATATATATATATATATATATATATATATATATATATATATATATATATATATATATATATATATATATATATATATATATATATATATATATATATATATATATATATATATATATATATATAATACAAGGAGAAGTTTTGTAGGTCCGGTGCATAGGTAGTTGAGGAAACGAAAGAGCACACTTATGAAAATTAGTGGTTTGGTTGTCCACGAGAGCGCAGGAAAAATGTAGTGCCTTTCTACCATATCTTGCTGTGTATGTTCTTGTACAGCCTTGACAAATTATGCCAAAATCAATTTGTTCCTACTTTTGCCATGTCGCACTTCATATAATTCTGTAACTTCATGTACACTCATCGCGGTACGTACTATACTGATATTTCATACATATCGTTTATCATGCTTGAGTTATACTTACTGCTGCACTTTTTTCTATTATTATTTACAAGTGTACACGTGCATGCACTGCTGATTATCCCCACGTGTGCACGCCCGTAAAAGCGGGTGCGCACTTGTATCTGTGTTTATTCTGACGAAACCGTGCCACGGCCGAAACGTTAAACTATTAAAAATGCAATTTTCTATGTGTGCTGGTCCGTTTGTTCAACTATATATATATATATATATATATATATATATATATATATATATATATATATATATATATATATATATATATATATATATATATATATACAAAGTTTCCATACGGCCGGATTCGAACAGAGCACATCTACTGTACAGGAGCCCGAGACTCACTATTACGCCATGGATGCTTTTACCCCGTGACGTATCCCGCATAACCAGATCCCAGTTCCGGCACGTTTTAGGCCCTAAATTATTTGAAATTATTCAGCACGTTAGTATAGGTCAAAATGTGGACCGATTGCCAAGATTCTAGAATTTTTCATTCCATGTTCAATTTTTACTTTTTGTTTTTGCGTTACCATAATACTGTACAAGGCCCCTTTATCCAATGACTCAAATAGAGGTCATAACGTTGTTCGAGTAAATAAACAAATAAATAAATAAATAAACCATGTGACAGCACTGAACCAGGTTAAAATTAAATTATGGGGTTTTACGTGCCAAAACCAATTTCTGATTATGAGGCACACCGTAGTGGGGGACACCGGAAATTTCGACCACCTGGGGTTCTTTAACGTGCACCTAAATCTAAGTACACGGGTGTTTTCGCATTTCGCCCCCATCGAAATGTGGCCGCCGTGGCCGGAATTCGATCCCGCGACCTCGTGCTCAGCAGCCTAACACCATAGCCACTGAGCTGAACCAGGTTCCAAAATGCGAGTGTGGAACAAATTGTTGTACCACATAACTTATCACGTGCATGTATTCCGAAGCTGCATCCATTACAGGTTAAGGGCAGAAGTTTCCAGAACGAGCGGCATGTTCTCACAAAGAAGCAGAGTTTGTCACTCGGCCCCTAACAAAACGGTATCGCTATGCGCGTAATAACTGGCAGCGCGTTGCTACGTCACGCAGCCATAAGTGAGACATATGAAAGCGGTATGAAAACAGTTAAGCTAGTTGTGCGGCAATAGTAGTTCGCTAAATAATCGAATTGGTGAAAAGATATTGCTCGGATCATCCCGATATCGTGTCTCCGAAAGAGAAATGTCCAATGTTTCGAATTCATATTTACGTTTTCATTACTCCAAATCACAAGCAAAGTTGCCAAGCAAGAGACTTTATTACGTTAAGTTCAGTTGGATATTAGTCTGCACTTCTAGTACACTGCGTGGCACGCGTATGTATCTCACGCGTCGAAGCTGCGCTGAGCAGGCACGTACGCAGGCGAGAAGCCCCCCCCCCCCCCCCCTAACACACCGAAGTTAATCGGCATTTAGAACTGAGGTGAAACAGCGCGAAAAAGACGAGGACACAAGGAAACAAACACCAAATGTCTGTGGTATTTGTTTCCTTGTGTCCTCGTCTTTTTCGCACTGTTTCACCTCAGTTCTAAGTATGAACCAACTAGCCCTCATCAACATCTTATTATTCGGCATGCATCCCCCCTCCCTGCCCATGCCACCAGTCCTCACACACATTCCTAAAATGCCGCCAAATCAATCTTGAGACTTGACAGTTATTCGACGATCAACATTTTGTTGCCTTCTTCACTGCTTTTAGATGGCGGTATAGTTATCGGCATCTCCTGGGGTGTGAAGGTCACTTTTCTCATCGATTCGGTGCCGGAGTGATTAACTGGAGATGCGTTCAGTTGTTACCATCTATTGCAAAGGACATGCGCATCGCTATTTATTCAGTTGTTGAACATTCTCTGTTTAGATTGATCCAGGGATCAGTAAAGAGATTCCGTTCGTAGACAGCTGGTTTGTATGATGGTGGAACGAGCTGCGACCAGAGAAAATGCCAGTTCCGTTTCACTTTTCCTTTTGCTTCATTATTTCCTCGAGTGACGGCTCGCCACGTTGCCTGCAGAGACTCGGAACCAAATACCCGTGATACGGGTTAGATAAGGTGGAAAATAATGCGAAACAGCGTCCATCATCAAACCCGGCAATAACCGTTAAACCCGTAAGCAATATGAATGTCACCTATTACCTCGTCTCATGTTTCCCTAGTTGTACAGCATTGTTCGTGCAAAATTGGCAACTGGAAACAAGAGCCTCAAGGAGTTGAGAAATTAAGCGATCTTATCAGGGCGAGAGCAGAGACAACAGCCAAACAGGAATGAAAAGCGAGAATTAACAAACTTAACTGTTGTTTGTGGAAATATTTATGGATCAACATTTTTTTTTTTACTTTAGAAGGAAGTAGTGAAAACGGCCAATGGAAGTGGAGAAGGATTCCGTGTGTTTTGAATGACGCATCTACAGTTATAAATCAAGCCGCCTGACATAACCACC
Source organism: Dermacentor albipictus (assembly GCF_038994185.2). Classification (NCBI taxonomy): domain Eukaryota; kingdom Metazoa; phylum Arthropoda; class Arachnida; order Ixodida; family Ixodidae; genus Dermacentor; species Dermacentor albipictus. The sequence goes on along the minus strand of NW_027225580.1, from coordinate 4,008,520 downwards.
TCTCTGCTGTGCTTATGTGGGCGTTCTTTTACCTTTCCGCGGCAGGCGCAGTACGTCTAAAAACGCAGCGTCTTGCGCTCTACGCGGTTCAACGGGACGGGCGGTCACGCATCCTTATGGAACTTTCCAAATACGAATACCAATCAGTTTTGGCACTCGGTAGAGCAGTAAACGAGGGATCCAAACGAACGGTGATTGTTGCACAAATGTATATTTCTCTATAATTATTTCAGAACTAATTCAAGAAACGCTACTTGAAATCTTCATTTTACACTTTCGCTTGTTTGCTTGTTCTTGGCGGTGTTCTTCCTACGCTTGTTTCCTAGCGAGTCCAATTGATGTGGTTCCTTATTTGCCAAATAAAGGGGAGGCGTACCTTTGAGCGACACCTTATTTCATTTCTATTTTGCTGGTTTACGCGTCTTTATGGCGAATGGGGAGTATTATTCACATTTATACTTGTAAAGGTACCCGGCCCCCTTCATTTGTACAGAAAAGTTACCTTGAGCTGCGCCCCCCCCCCCCCCCCCGCGAAAAATATCCTTGGCGCGGGTCTGGCTCTGAGCGATGTTTATATTCATAGCCCAAGCAAAAGGAAGGAGGAATGGAAATGAACAGACGTAAACAGCGCGACTTTGTCTTTATTGACAAATTATATCTCCGTCTTCATGACGAGATTGCTCTACAGTCACCGTTATTTAAAACTAATAGAGGGGGGGGGGGGGGGGGCGACTGAAATTCACTTCAGATCTCCCTGGAGGACGCCATCAGGAGAATCTGGGATGAGGTTATGCTATCTTCTCGTTCTCTTCTACTGCTTCACTTCTCAGCAAACCACCGAGAAGGGCGAGATTTGGTCGGTGCTACCATAATCACCTGGTAACTAGACGGCCTCTGTACTTAGCCAAACGGGTCAGTTTAACGATCACGGCTTTACTGTAGGGACAAAGTTAACATAATAATATTTATTGTGGGAGTTGAAGTCGCAGAAGCCCCATGTGCTTCTAACGTTCGTAAAACTTTTTGGGCTATTGCCTATCGTGTGTTGCCTCCAAAACAAATGCCCTCTTCGTCACCGGCAACCTGGCCGTTGGTTCAACCTGTCCCAATAAAATATTACCTTTACGCCGTATTGATATATGTACTGCCCGGAAACTTAAAATACGCCGACTGCCACACATACTGTTCGTCGGAAGCTTAAGTTGTATCTGCACTGCCATCGTTCTCGATTTTAGGCAGCTATTTACACCTGTGTTTAAGTTTAGTGGAATGTTACGGGGAGATGTAAATAAGGGTTTATGTGCAATAATTACCCATGCCAGCGAGTGGCACCACAACAACAAAGAAAGGCGGGCGGGGCCCAGCTCGTCTTCGTCCTCGTCTGCTACGCAACGTCTTCTTCGATAACAATATCAAAACCATTCGCGCAACGCCAGCGAACGCGTGGAGAAGAGGCGGGACGTGGTCAACCGCAGCAGCAAACGAACATCATGGTGCCCCGCGCAATGTCGTCTGCTACATGGAGGACTACTTAAATGGCGGGCGAGAGCAGCGCCACGCTGTGGCAGAGCGGCAGTCAATACCGTCTGATAAGGTACACTATTACAATAGCATTGAGCATGACAATGCGCAGAATACAACATAAATGTCAGATTGCAGCTGTACATAAACCGAACACAATAGAAACATACCTGCTTATATTTGCCACTTGTCCCTAACTTTTCGTTTGTCACTAGTATATTTCTGCTACACTGATGTCGATGGGGAAATTTATCAACATCCAACGGATGTGTTGGGATTTGAAGTGAAGGAAGCAGCCACGCTCACCAATGCCGGTAAGGCTCGTTTAGAAAGCGTCGATTTAAAAGCTAAAACAAAACACAACATGCTAAATCCTCTTTCATTATAAAGTACGTTCATAATAAAAGGCAAAGTCCCGGTATAGTGTTCTGTTGTAGAGTATGAGGTCACGAATTCAATGAACAGCCACCGCCTTCCGATTTGGGTGGACAACAGAAGCATTCGTGTACCATGCGGTGAGTGCAAGTTAGAGAACCCGAGCTGGTAGGAATTAGGTAGGCCTTATTGGTCGCTGACTACAAATTGGTTTCGAAAACGTGATAATAATCTATCAAATTTTCGAACAAGCTCGATTGGACTGATTCCGATAGTGCCCTAACAGGTAGCTCTGATTGTGTTTGTATTTTAACAAGTGAGAGACAAACGAAGGCTACCTAAATGGCGAAATTACTGGCCAAACGAAGTAATGACTTCGCAATGGGCAAAAATAATTCCTATTATTGCCCTCATTTTCGCAATGCGATTGAGCCACCCGTGAATCAGACAACTGAGGAGCATTCCGTCATCCGACAAGCACTGCAGGTATAAGTACGGTGCATCTTTGATTCACTTACAGTTTTTGTGTGGGACTCATGCGTTTTGATAAGTAGAAGAGCAGATTTCACCACACGAACTAAGCCAGGAATGGGTCGTAGTAAAATGCCCCGGGCAAATTCCAATTGGAACTTGAGACTTTAGGCAGCCAATTTATGATTGGGACCACGCCAGGGGGTGTAGAAGATTCACACACGTATACAGGAATGTCATCTCGTCGCATAGACACCACTAAAAGCCAAGGATGTAAATGTTTGTGACTGCTGCCACACAGATGTAATGGGAGGTCGCGAAAAGACGTGATTATCAGTAATTACGCCAATGTAATACAGTTGGCGTACGCAATGTATTGAAGTCTCGTCGTGTCACAGTGGCCTCGTTGTTCAAATATATTGCAACAGAAAAGAGATTTTCACTGATGCATGCGTAAAGGGAGCGGTTGCAAATAATTTTGTTTGATGCCATTGCACGCGGAGAAAACATCGGCACATCATTTTGAACAGAAATCGCCGCAGTGGCAGAATTTCGTGCCAACGCACCTGAACTCCCACTCTAGGCAAACCGTTCAATAAGCTTTTCTGACATGCAAATATGCTAGCACCAACGCAGTCAACACTTCCTGTGACATGAGGGTTCACTGCCATCCCCATATATAAATATAACGAACAGAAACGGGTCGCTAGATATGCGTGCTCACAAATCTTCAGCGTTTCCATTTTTCATGCGCCTTAATTGGTTTCGAAAAATATGTTTTTCCATAGACTAAGAACTAAACATTGTTCCAGAAGGAACAAGATAGATCTGGTGCGCCTGTTTCGAAAGGAAATCGAAACAGCTTAAATTGATTCTGCGTGTCAATATGTGCTTTCGTGTCTACCGACCGAACCTTATTACAAACCAACGCAGCCCGTATCTCGATTCACTACCGTCGATGGGTGAATCAATAATGGTATATGGCTTCACCTGCTGCATGCACTGCACAATAGAAGCTCAACTGCTATTAGACCGCGACCAATACAACAATGTTTTGTATTCGGTCTTCTGTTGTAGAGCTTGTTGCAGTGCCAGAAATGCAACATGGAAATTAAACGCAGAGAGCCACAAATGTGGCAACAGACGCAGCAAGGTGCGAGGTTTGGAGTACAAGAGTGGGGATCTAGAACCTACATTTCCCTAGTGGGCGTTTCAGTGTACTTCGGTTGGTCCATTATCATAAATATTTCATTTCAGTTCATTTATTTCAGGGAGTGCCCATGAACAGCTCTACGCCTTGGTATTCGAGCCCTTGTGTTACACGGATCCCAGAAACAGAAACCAAAACAGTAAACGTAGAATAACAGTGATACAAGAGGCAGCAAAAAAAATGAATAAACTCAAGGACAAAAGCTAGATAAAGAGCAAATACAAGAGCAGCAAATATCAAGATCGTAACTCAGGGTATTTTGTTGTGTTACAAGACGTGTTATAGCATTAGAGATGCAGGCTGAATTCGCACAGAAAATGCTGAGATTACGCAAGTTGGGACGAGCACGCAGAACGTGCAGCTGACAGTAACCAGGCACAGGAGAAGTGGTTTGGCATTATTTATACAAGAATAAATAAGCACGATATTTTGTCTTCCTCTACGGGTTCTAATATCAAACAAGCGCAGTACACACTCATAGGCATAGACTACACGGCATCCGGAAAATCGATAGTACTGCATACGAATAAAACGTCTCTGAACAAATTGAATTTTGATAACACGATTTTGAACATGATAAAGTTCCAAACAAAAGAAACAAATTCAAAGTTCCAGCTGACAAAAGGAGAATACAAGAGAGCAACGCATTTGACATTCGTAAAAGTTTTTGTCATTTTTTATATGAAGCCTAACTTTAACTTTGTGTAGGATGCAATGACCACGCTTCAAACATCTTCTTCGAAAGTTGGCCGGGAGTCAACCAATATTCCTAAGTCGCGCATACAACTCGCCCCTTTGAAAAAAAGTGTTATCATGTGAGGAGTCGTATAGTAAAGTGTGCATTTGCAACTAAAGGAAACAACAAGTGTCTTAGTTGGATTAATATGAAGAATTCCCAAGCCCAACAGTCAGCGACAGTAGTCACATCTGCCTGTAATAATTCACAATCCTACGTTGATTGCATCACACGGTAAAGTTTAATATTGTCAGCAGACAAAAGGAGACGCGAATGACGCAAGGAGTATTTGTTGAAGGGGTATTGACGCAGATAGACTGCTTTCGGCTCCTTGACTCAACGCAATATTTCGGCTGGGAGAAGATGCCACATGGTTTTCGAGCAGCAGGTTGGTTCACGGCTACCGGGAATGAGCAAAGCCAACAGACGGAGCATGAACACACAGCGCTATAACGAATGTAGACATGTGGAGGGGCTGAAGCCCCATAAGCTCCCTCCCCCCCTTGGCTACGCCCCTGAAAGCTAGTACAATCTGTTTCTATTTCATTTCCGCTATTAGACCTCAAAAACTGCTCAAATTCCGCTTGTATCGTCACGAAACCATAAGAAACACCTTTGACAAAATGACCTGCACGTGCTGATTGTGCATAATTATGCCGAACAAAATGAAAAACAATAATTGTACATGTTTTTCGCCAATACCCCTCCACTATTGGTAAAAGTTTTTCCTGTTGTGTCCACTTAGCTTTTTTGGCATGCGACGTCACACAACCACAACAACTCACTACGTAAGAACGCCATGTGCGCACCAAAGGTGCATTGTTCTGCGAAACAAAACGGATTTTTTGTTTTTAATATAACTGAGCGAACAAGCACAGCGAAGGATGAAAGAGCGAACGCGCGGAGTGCGGCGGGGGATGAAAGACGGCGCTAGGGGAGAGAGTGCGAGGAGGAAAGCGGAGGAGCAGAGTGCTGCGAGAGGGTGAGGAGGAAAGCGTAGAACCACACGAGACCTGGGGCCGAATCTTATAACGGTTCGGAATACAAACCGTTCGCTTCGCCACTTACGTCACTTGATGTGCCACTCCCAAGCCGGCGGTGCAAGAAGGGGAGGACGTGACCAATAGATGAGAGGGTGCCACCTCTGAAGTGTACGTCACTATATGACGAGCTCATCGAGGAGTTGCAGAATGTTTCTGCTTGCTAAACAAATGTAAAATATAAATGAAATATTATACGCCAAGTTTTGAAGTATAAACTTGTGGTGCCGGGCGTTTACGCAATGCAGAAGTAATTTATTAATGTCATTTTTTTGCACTCTCAGCCCACAGGCGGTATCGTAAGCGTAAATGAGTTGGCCACGGAGTGGGCAGAGCGCAGCGCTATGTCGTCTGCTACCAGGAGCTCGCACGATGCATGCAACAGGAACGCACTACCAGCACTTCTCAAATAGATAGCGCGACAAAACCGTGAACTGGTTCTTGAGGGCCGTTTATAGTCCGACGTAACGTCCGCGCGCGCGCACGCTACGTCACGTCGGCGAAAACGACCCCTCTATAGTCGGGCGCACCGGCTCAGCTAACGTAACCGGCGGCTTCGAACGCGCCCCGACGGGCCCGGCGCCGATATGGCTGCTGAGCCATTCGCGCGTCGAAGTCGGCGGAACTCTCGCACCACAATGCATTGCGTGCGAAGAAAAAGGCGCCAGCACAACTCCGCAGACGGCTTTTGCGGACGGCGCGCGACTTGGCGAACCTTCTGCGCATGCTCTGAAGATAGCAGCCTACGGCGCGCGCGTTGAAGTATAGAGGGGATGGCATCTCGGCTGGCGCAGCGCAACCGACGTAGCGTGACTGACCGCGAACGACGCTCGCCCGCGCGCCGATAACGTCGCACTATAAACGGGCCTTTAGGGACGCCTTTACTAGCCGACTATATCAATTTTCCTTCTTTTTTCGCCCTTCGTCATCGGCTCGGACATGACTCGCTCACCGCCGCGCTGCCGCTATCCCTGCGATCTGCCCATACGGCGCGTCGCGTGATAGAAGCAATGGAACTTAAATCGAACATTACGGTATATGGGCCCTGCATTTTCTGCGCAAAGTCAAATCGAAGAGTGTGGTGCTGACGGTGCGCGCTGTGCCGTGAAATTGAGAAACAAAGTATGGCACTCACGAAATAGAGAAAAAAGGGCAGCCAAATAAGAGAGCTCTACAATACCTTCCCGTCCTGACTGTATAGTTTTATCAGCCGAACGAAGGAAGCGCTGAACCAGCCTAGGTTGAACCCTTCTGACTGCTGAACGGCGATCTGCGAGCTCTCCACACTGGGGAATAGCACTGAGAATTCGCTCTCACCATGCAAATATCTCCTTGGCATTGACTTTGAAGCTGCGGTCACGGGAAAGCTGACCCAGCCCTTCAACGGGCCAACACAGTAATTGCGAGAGCAACTTGGAAAATGTCGGCAGCAGAGATCTAGGCGATTCCGACGAATGCTTCGCGTCCGACTGAGCTCTGGGAGCTGCAGGCCGGTGGCAATGAACCCCAGCGCGCAATATTCCTTCCTCTGCGTGGAATGGCCACTCGTACGCTTGCACCCGAGTCTCTTCCATTTGATAGCGTAGCCTGCAAAAGGTCTACTTAGAAAGCCAGCAAGGGCGGTGCAATCCGTCACTTCTTCGAAAGCGTATCGCATTCCTAGCCGTGGTCGACACCGAAAGAGCAACGCCAAGCAGACGACGAAGGCAAGTAATAGCCTCCGAAGCAACCAACGCACGCGCGCGCGACGCCCACGTGTCTCCGGGGACGCGCGACCGGCGCGCGCGGCCAGGGTCACAAGCCAACAGCCCAGCCACAGCAACGGAACCCAAAGCGGACTAACCCTTCGCCGGTTCCTACGACCGGTTCGCTTTGAAGATGATTGACAGATGCGTGACGTATTCGAAAATTGCGATACCGCCCCGCTGCCTCTGACGACCTGTGACGTAATCAAAATTTTGGCCAATCAGGTGAGGCCAAAGGAACGGTTCCCCAACCGAACCGTTATAAGATTCGGCCCCTGCTCAACGGCGGCGACCAGGCATGCGGCGAGCGCGTGCACCTGTACCATACATCATACATCCAAACAAAGCGCTGACGTCGACTTCGGACCCACCGCGCCTGCGCTGCCTCGCCTGCGCCACCACCGCTACAGAATGCGCGGCGCGCCACTCACACCTTCATGGGTTCACGCTTTCGTTCTGAGCAATACGCGACGCAACCGGTAGAAATGCTTCGTCTGCCTCTGCTAGTAAACGAGCTGCCCGAGCAGAGGCTTAACGCCGCTGTTGATAGGACCCTGTCGCTGAGATTCAAATTTTTTGCGAAAATATACCGCGAATTCAAAACACGTAAAGAGCTGTGCTCAAGATTCGCATTAGGGTGTATCGTAATCGTCCGTGAATTTTTTTAATAACTAGAGACTGCCTCATTCCGAAAGGGATACAAAACAGCTGCCCGCCAATCGCTCAGGCGCTGGTTATTGGGAGCTGCCCGCGAGAATGTGTATTTTTGCTTATAATAAATAATTAGTCGTGGCACAGTAACGCTGGCGAGCCTTTTCGCCACGTATCGTTGTGTCTTCTATACTTGGCGAAGGACCTATCTTGACGGCATCTCTAACTCCTTGTGGCACGCGATCGTGATTTTCGGACAGCCACCGCAAACTAAGCAGCGGGAAGCGGCCCAATCACAGGCGCTGGTACAACTCCCGTGCCACGATCGCATACTTCCACTTTACTAGCTCGGTCCCACCCTCGACTTCTGCACGCTTCTCCCATCTTGTGAGTGCACTGGACAAGGAAAACCTGCCAAGATAGGCAATGCTGTTTGCTTCAAATGCAAACAAGAGTAATCTCCTGTAAACGAGGAGAGCATTTCACTGGGTGGTTCAAGGAACGTTGCGGGTCTCCCGTAACGTATCAGTCGGCGGTTACGTAAATTTGACCTCAGTAGAATGCAATAAAATCTCAATTACATAGTCTTACTTTATGTGGCCCCATGTTTCCACATTGAATAAGGTTCCAGACTGCCATCATATAGAAAAGAAAGTTCCTAACGGCTCGATTACACGTCTCCTTAAAGGGACACTAAAGGCAAATACTAAGTCGACGTGAACTGCTTAAATGCCATTCCAAAAACCTCGCAACGTTTGTTTTGTGCTAAGACTTAGCTTACGAGAAAATCGTATCTGAATGGTCCGAGTACCTTTTTCGACATTCAAATCTTCCGCCACCCAACCGGGGGAGTGGTGACGTTGCATACGCCGCCACCGCCCTCTGCGGCCGTCGGTGAGTAAAGCGGGGCTCGAGAGACGGCGGCACCGAGTCAAGTCAGAGCGGTGGATTCACCGCTGCTGCTGCTTTTTGGCAAAGTGACGTAGACGGGTCGGGCATCCCGCGACAACACATGCAAGTTCAATTTTCTGCTACTTGCAGTTTGTGCGTGTTTCGCGAGCCAGCAAAACCAGCGCAGCATTAAGCGATCAGGAAAGTATGGAAACGTGAAAGCGTGAGCGGCGCAGAGTCGAGCGAAAAGTTAACTTTTCGGCCGCCCGCGTCCGTGTCAACGGAAATTTCAATTTCTTTTTTCTAAACATGAAATGGAAGTGGAAAAGTAGCATTGCATTTTATCTTATGATACAATACAAGGATTTCTGTTTGCAACGAGTACCTGAGTACTAGTGACAGAATTTTACTCAGGAGGGTTTTCGTCATAGGGCAAGTGCTTGAATGTTCTGCACACTAAACAAAAATAACGCGAAATGGGAGTAAATCGCTCGTCCTGTATCGCATTCCCTTTTCTGGGTTTTTTTTACTACGTACCAGTCGAGGTAAAAATTTACTACCATGCTGACCAAGTTTTTTGCATGTAGAAACGAGAGTAATTTTTTAATCTGTGTGAAGGTTTTTAGGGACGATAGTGGCACTATATTTTTACTTCCATCACAAAGTTCTAGCGGCTATTCCTGAGAGTTATTTTTCAAGCCCATTCGAGAGTTTCTTGCGTCTGATGCGAGAGTATTTTTTTACCTCTTTCATTAACTTTTCTCAGCTTTTTCCGAGAGTAATTTTTCAAGCCCATTCGAGAGATTTTTGGAGGTGATGCGAGATTACTTTTTTAATTCATTTATCTGGTTTTCTAGGCTATTCCTGGGAGTTATTTTCAGGCCTTTTTCTCGAGTTTTTTGGTACTGATGTGGGGGTATTTTTTTACCTTGTTATCAAGGTTTCTCAGCTCTACCTAAGAGTAATTTTTTAAGCCCATTCTGTAGTTTGTTGGAGCTGATCTCGTAGTATTTTTTGCCTCGTTCATCAGGTTTTCTCGGTTCTTTCCGAGAGTAATTTTTCAAGCTCATCCTGGTGTTTCTTGGGGCTGATGTGGAAGTATTTCGAAGTCAATTGAAAGACCACAAGGATGATTTCATAGATCCCAAGCATGAGTGATTTTTTATTAGTTCTGACATGTTTCTCATAAAAAGTCAGGCATGAGTTAATCATCACAAAACTGTGGCCTTAAAAATGCTGTGATAAGCATAATAAATATTTGTACTAATACACAGACTGGAACTGGTGACTGCCCATTAGATCTCTCATAGCAAAGTAAAATATGACAACACATTCAATGTGCAATTTCACTAAACTACAGTGAAAATAAAGTGACACACAACACAAAATCTAACTCATAAATACACATGCAGTACTAGAGATGTTCAAATTAGACCCACTGAATATGCAGATCATTCCTTCAAACAGGCGGTTGTCCAGAACATGGGTGTGCAGTGCATTCAATGGATCAGTGTGAACCATAACTATGCAACACAAAAATATTGCACTTAAGGCCAAATGGCAATCTGCTGCTAACGGCCATTGCTGCCCAGACGAAATGAAACAACCATGAGGTAAATACAGCAAGTATTCATATATCACATTAGTGCCGCCAACTGCCCACCATATCTCTCACTGCAAAAGGAAAACTCAACGCACTCACGATGTAGTGAAACTAAAGCACAGTGAAAACAAAGTGACACACAACACAAAATCTAACTCATAAATACACAGGCAGTACTAGAGATGTTCACATTAGACCCACTGAATATGCAGATCATTCCTTCAAACAGGCAGTTGTCCAGAACATGGGTGTGCAGTGCATTCAATGGATCAGTATGAACCATAACTATGCAACATAAAATATTGCACTTAAGGCCAAATGGCATCTGCTGCTAACGGCCATTGCTGCCCCAGACGAAATGAAACAACCATGTGGTAAATACAGCAAGTATTCGTATATCACATTAGTGCCGGCAATTGCCCACCATATCTCTCACTGCAAAAGGAAAAGTGTCAACACGCTCACGATGTAGTGAAACTAAAGCACAGTGAAAACAAAGTGACACACAATACAAAATCTAACTCATAAATACAGGCAGTACTAGAGATGTTCACATTAGACCCACTGAATATGCAGATCATTCCTTCAAGCAGGCAGTTGTCCAGAACATGGGTGTGCAGTGCATTCAATGGATCAGTGTGAACCATAACTGTTCAACATAAAAATATTGCACTTAAGGCCAAATGACATCTGCTAACGGCCACTACTGCCCCAGACGAAATGAAACAACCATGTGGTAAATACAGCAAGCGTTCGTGCTATCACAGTGCAACACATTTAAGAAGTAGTGAAGCTAAGTCAGTAGTAGAGATGTTCACATTAGACCCACTGAATATGCAGATTTCTTCAAACAGGCAGTTGTCCAGAACATGGGGTGTGCAGTGCATTCAATGGATCATTATGAACAATACTATGCAAAATAAAAATATTGCACTTAAGGGCAAATAGCATCTGCTGCTAATGACCATTACTGCCCCAGCGAAATGAAACAATCGTGATAAATACAGCAAGCATTCATACTATCACATTAGTGTAGGCAACTGCCCACCATATATTTCATTGCAAAAGAAAAACTATCACAACACATTCAAGATTTAGTGAAAGTAAAGTCCAGTGAAAATAAACAAGTGACAATATACAAAATCTAACTCTTAAGTATTGCAACAAACAAATGAGAGAGCACTAGAGATTATCATTAGACCCAGTGATAGCGTACTGACCTTCAAACAGCTAGTTGCCCAAGACATGGGTGCACAGTGCAGTGAATGGATAGTTATGAAGAAAAATGCAACTATGAGCAACATGTTCTATAAACTTTCAAACTTTCAAGAAAAATGACCTCACTCAGATGAGGAAAGTGGTCATTGCTAATATACACATGACAAAATATATATGTGAAAACAGCCATTAACTGATACTTGTCCCCCTTGTGCTGAAAGAAAAAGTATGCAGCCCTTTTTCCACAGAAGAGGAACATGTTGCACAACTGTATTGCGGTACTCATGCGCATAAGCCAGATTTCAATTTCGTTGCCTAAACATTGTAGTGCTTCTTAGATAGTCTAAAAGGTAATTGAGTCTGTTGCCCTTATCTGTTTCTAGGCATGCGGTTGCGATGGATGCCCTATGCTTGTGTCACAAGTTGAACATAGTGCTACCTAGGTGCGACTACAAGTATGTGTATTTGTAGCTGCCCTCAATCCCCTTCATGTTGCCAGTCAGCATCTATGATGTCTCTTTGTATTGTTCATCTAGCACTGTTTACACACAGAAGGCGTGTCTGAATACCAAACCACCTTATTCTCCACAGTTACTTTAAAGTAAATGCGTTGTGACAAAGTGTAATGTTAGAAGTACATGATAAAGAAAAAAAAAGAAAAATAGCTAATTCAACTCCCCCCTGCATTACCCATTCCTGGACCATTAAGTTTTGCATAATACACTTGTGCTGATTAACACAGAGCCACGTTGGCCTAACCCTAGTGGCAAGGACATCCTTCAAATTATCAGTTGGTACAGAACCACTGAGCATGCTGCTGGTGCTCTTGCCTCTGCTGAGAATACCAGTCGCATACTAACACACATTTTGTTGCTAAAGGTTCATTACAGAGACATTAAAGAGAAACAGTAAACCATTTTAGACTGATAAAACAATCTTTCAGAACTTTGTATTCATGAACATTGTGGCAATAAGCGGATTAATAGAAGAGAAAAAGATTTAACTTTCATTTTTCAAATTTTATGTAACGCGCCACACATCAGTGTGAAGTCGTACTTCAACTAAGTTTATTCTTTGACACCTTTAGAACAGAATTCATCAATATTGGCCAGTAGAACATTAACTAGACCCAAACAGACACCGTCAAATTTCATAGCACAGCGAGCTGGTGCAGGAATTATAAGGTGGTGGTGGCGACACCAGTTTTCGTTTTTGCAAGTTATCTGGCTTATCAAGCCAATTCTAACGGTAAGAGTTGCTTTTTTTTCGGTGTTGTAGAATGATTTGATAGAGCTCAAATGAATTTTGAAAGAATTTTGCCCTTTTAAAGCAAGCACTGTGCTACATGGCTTGGGCAACCTGCCGCCCACAGAACCCAGAAGTGCTTTTGTTAGGCAAAATAATTTTTACAGACTTTTCTGAGGATATGCATCCGAACATTGTTTTGCCTAGCAAAAGTTCTTGTAAAAGTTTACTAGCTCCAAAGCCTTCACCCGTGGCTTTGTGTGACTCAAATCTAGAAAGCAGTGTTCAATGAATGTTAAAATCCTGTGGGCCTTTTTTGGGTATATCACATGGAATACCCAGAACGAAGCGAAAAGGCAGGCCAGGCCTGCCAGCAGTGATAACGTGACAAACAGTCGCTGCGCATCGATGTGTAGCGCGAGGGAGCCATCAGATGCCCTCTGGAGGCATGGAGTTAGTGGGACCGCAGCTGTCTGTGGAACAAAACAGAAATTAACAAAAAAATTATTACAGAAACCTAAGGTCACTCTATAACAAGTCCCTAATTTTGATGGTTACAAAAAAGCAAATGCCTTGTTTTATTCATTTATAAAGTGTGTGTTATATTTAGGTTTTCCTAAAAGGGGGCATGTTTAGATGTGGAAATAAATTTGTCTTACTGAAAGTCACAGCATATGTGCGCAAAGCACACAATTCAGAAATACACTAACCAAGACCTTAAATAAAAGCTAATACACTGGGACTGCACAAAACATGGTCATTAAATTTTCGCTAAGCATTAGTTTTCGGCAACAGATGTCAGATGAAATCAGTGTTTAGGTTCCCCCGAGCAAAAGGGTCAGCAGCTCCCATCTAGCGAGGGAAGAGCAGACGCGCAGGGCCCCCAGAAAGTTGATAGGTAGAAACAGGCCCCACATGCAGTTCAAAAGGAGATTAACACAACTGTGCTCCAGTCCAGCTATTGCATATGTTAATAGCTCCTCTGTCTTGAAGCACTTACCTCTGTTAAGATAGCATCAAGCGATTCATTGCAGCGGCCTGCAATAAAGTCGAGGACGCCAAGCACACCATCCTCTGCAAACAGTGAGGGACACACTTCAGTACTATTTTACTCTCAAGACTTATTAACTATACATACATTTTATGTAAAGAAAGAAATTAGCTAGAGCTATGCATGTATCGGCATAGTTACTTCATGCATAAGGCTATAAAGGGACAGGGCACACATCTTGCCATTTCTGTAGCGCTGCTGCATGCTGGGCTTGTTGGCATGCAAACTTCTATATTCTTGCGCAAGCACACAGGGAAAAAAGGTAGATGCACGCACCACATCTAAGTCTTCATTTTATCTCGGTCTGCTTATGCAAGAATGTTATCCAAGTTGTAGTTTTTGCTATAAACTTTTAATGCAACAGTTGTTTGCAATGCTGTTATATTATTGCAAAGCTGTTTCATATTCATTGGAAAGTGTACCCATGCCGTGTAGTCAACATTCCTGGCCATCTCAAGCACACCTTAGACAGCATATTACAAAGAAAACAGCTCATTCTTAGTGTTCAAGAATCCAATCCGGATGTTAGTAACCTCATGCAGATTTCTAGTTTTGAATCAGAAAATTCAGTGTGGTGCCAGAACTACATCTTTAGAAGACAGTTACCAATCAGAATCATCACATGAAGTCACATTAAGCAGGCTCCTACAAACTCGGCATGCTCTTTCATACTGGTTAATTCTCTACAGCTTGAAAAAACCTGTTGTAGCTTGCATGTGAAATAGTAAAGAAGTTACTTGCTCTGGGTACATTTAGCTCAAGTGAATAAAAGTAATTATGCAAAAAATTTTATTATAAAGTAACTCATGCATATACAGAAATGGTTGATCCCTGAAAGGAGTAGCAGTTTTGTCAACACTGAAAATCTATAAAAAATAGAAACACATAATATTACCAGAAGCCATGGCAGAGAACTGCACAACCTCGTCCTGCTCCGCGTGGTCTAGAATGATGCTGCACAGACGGCTGCAGCCATGCTCAAAACTGTCGAGTATTGTTCTCTTGAACAATATGTTGAACTCCATCAGCAGCTGAAAACGGAACCATTATGATTAGCATGAATGGCATGAAAATGTTAAACATAAGCGTACCGAGTGTTCTGTTGCCAGGAAAGGATACTGCAGGAGCACCTCCGACAACGTGACTCGCCGAAGGCACTCGTGCCGTTCCTTGGCTGTTGCAAGAAGACGTGGCCGCAAATCTTCTGGATCAGCAGTTGCAAAATGTTCCTGCAGCCACTCATTATGTTTTTGTAGTGACTCCAAGGTCTCTCCATAAATGATGAGGTCATTGTTGTTCTGCAATATGTAAAACCAGCACCTCAGTGACGAAACTTTGATAGTTAAAGGAAAAATATCAGTGAAACAAAAAACAGCCAAAAGATGTGCACCACTGACAACACTTTACCTGCATTTTTCAGAGGGGCATGCAAAACAAAACAGAAATAATTAACAAACACTAACAGAGAGGCGGCATAGCTTCTTGTTCGCCACCTCCACCACTGGCTCTCTGGGAGTTTTGCGGTAGCTCTGGGCCCGAACCGCTTGCATTTCCGACGACACATTCACTGCCTTCTTTCTGTTGTTCTTAAACTTGTTCTTGAGGGCAACTTTCCACGATTCCTGTAGTATATTTGAACAAAGATGCATAAAAGATATAACTTTCGTTACTTTAGTGCATAAAAACACACATGAATTCCAGTTGGCTAAAGAAATGTGTATGCATACCTGGAACAAAAGCCTGTTACCTGTTACGGTGCATCGCAAACAAATTTTTTTAAAGGTACTTGTTCTATTTATACCATTTCATTCTGCTGGATCTTGGTTGTTTTACTTGTGTAAGTGTAAGATTGCCACCTTTACAGACTCGCGCTGCCCTTAGCAGATTACAACACAGTCAGATTGACTGTCCAGTTGTGCGCAGCATTAATGACTCTGCCAACAAAATTGTCTCATATGACATCTGTCGTTGCCCAACGCATACCTTCACACATAAAGATCGCCACAAATAATGAGGCTGTTCGGCTGGCTTCACTTGCGCTCATAACAGCTGTGCCTGCCCTGAAATATTGTGCAAGCTTGATGAAGCTCGTCTGGTGATTTGTCAACACCTACTCAAGCAGTATCCAAACTAGCGCGTCGCAAATGGACTGTTCCCACCCCGTGTTCGCGATCAAGGCTTGCCTTGTCGCACTAGAGCACTACTACTCAAGCTAAGGGTTGGCTGTGTGAACATGTGCGAACGTTTATAATGACAAGGACATGTGGCTGGTCCATCGTGTCCATTGATACTTTAGTGCCCTGCTTCCACTGCACAGCGCACGTCGCTTGTGAGAGAATGTCACCTTCTTGGCCTGCAGTGTACGACACTCAACGAATATGTGTACCCCAGTGGTTGTGCGTTTCGACGCAGTCAGGTGCATCACTCTTACTTTTTTAAAAGAATCTACCTTAGGGTCATATTTGTAGCCTATTTCTGTTTCCGGGTGACAGGAACTCTGACGCCATTTTTTCTATTTCGACAATATTTAGTGGCGTGACCTGCAGTGACCGGCCCTACTGTTTGGGACCTGTATTGTGTGCGTTCTACCTAATTTTTTGACATATGTAGTCTTTCTTTTATCTTCCATCCCCTTCTTCCTATCTTCTATTGCTGTTGCTGTCTCCTGTTTTCTGAAGAGTAAGCAGGCGTTGTGCCCCTTCCGGTGCCAGCCTGCTCTTCGCATCCCTTACCTGTCTAATATATATACAGGTTGTTTCCGCAAGCACTTTAAAGAAATTTCAAAGGTTGCCTGCGGCAGATAGCACAATTCTGGTTCATGAGCTGGTCTATTCAATGAGACAGACATTACTTGTGCAAAAAATCGAAATGCATAATCAACTTAAAAGGAGATCTTGTTGGGCGAGTTGGTCACAATCCATCTTGAGTACTAGGTGCGAACACACACAAGACGCAAGGTAGGAGACGGGACAGAGCGCCACTTACAACTGCTTTATTTGGAGGCATACCACACACTTATATAGCCGTCTTAGGCGCAAGGAACGCAATCAGATCAAGATTGATATGGAAGCGAACTGGTTAAATATTTCTCAGCCATACATAAAGATGTTCACGGATCGCTGATGCACATACTTCCTTTCTTTTCGAAAAAGAAATGGCTTGCAATGCACCGTTGAAGTGCCTGAGGGTAACTGCCTACAGTTTCAAGATATAAACGTTGAGTTTTCTGCGGATCAGATTTGTTGGACATATGCACCTCGTGCAAAAAAAGAGCTCCTGCCATGCGACTCCGCCCATTTGAAGTTAATAAAAAGGGGGATTGCTTCACTTTGCCTGAAATCCGCCCTCGGAAAATCGTGCCCTCACAGAATGCAGTTTTAGCTGGCAGAACCAATTGGCTAGGCTGTCTCCAGCTGGATTCCCTGATTCGATTGTGATGGCAGTCGCTTATAACCTACTACAATAAATGAGTGCGGCTGTGAGAGCTGAGGAAGATCCCCCTCGAGATGAGGTGGTGAGGCCTGTGGTGGTGCCCTATGTACACAAGATGGCCCACAATTTAAAGAAGGTTGCTAGCAGACATGGGGTACCGCTTGTGTTTTCAGCCCCCAAGAAGCTAGGAAGCCTTCGCTCTCGTATTGAAAGAATATGTGAAGATAAAAATCGATGTGGCACCAAGCATGGGAGACCGTCCATGAAGTGCACCGAAGGTGTCGTGTACGAAATCTCCCTCTTATGCGGCCGCTCCTAAAAAGGGCTAATTGAGCCCTGCGTTAACGACCGAATTAGGGAACATGAAAGAAATGTAGAGCAAGATAAAGAAGGGCCAAACATATCCAAGCACATTAAGTCCTGCCCGTCACGCTCTTGTGAGCCATGCTTTGCAGGGACGCGTATTCTAGAAAAGAGTAAAGATAAAAAAGCTCAGGAAGTAATTGAAGCATTCTTTATCAGAAAGAAAGGAAGCATGTGTGTCAGCGACCCATCAAAATCTTTATATATGGCCGAGAAGAAATATTTAACCAGTTCGCTTTCATATCTATCTTGATCTGATTGTGTTCCTTGCGTCTGAGACGGATATCTAAGTGTGTGGTGTGCCTCCAAATAAAACGGTTGTAAGTGGCGCTCTGTCCCCTCTCCTCCCTTGTGTCTTGTGTGTGTTTGCGCCTAGTGCACAAGATGCATAATCGACTAATTAACATACATTCCCTAATGACATTTTTGAACTGATTACCTTGTGGCCTGTATTGCAATTTACAAATTTAGCAGTGGAGTTCGCAAGGCGGATCCATCTGGAACGAATTCACAGTATGACACCAGTTTCAAGATATTAATTCCCGAAAGTTGCGGAGAAATGCATTGGCATTCCAGTTACTCTCCTCATGAAACATCGTTATATGCATTAAAGCACGAAAGTAACTTGAATGCCGATGCATTTCTCCTCAAAGTTCGGAAATCAATATCTCAAAAGTGGTGTCATCCTGAGAATTCTTTCCAAGCGAATACGCCTTGCGAATTCCACGGCTAGAATCTTGTTAGTTAAATCTTATTAGTTAAATCTTATTAATTATTTAATTAGTAGATTATGCATTTCAATTTTTTGTGCAGGTAATATCTGCCTCTTTAAACAGACCGGCTCATGAACTACAATTGTGCTATATGCCACAGGCAACCATTACAATTTTGAGTGTTCGCTAAAACACCCGGTATGGTTTCAAAACAAATAATGTTACCGTGCATGAAAAAAAACATTTCAAGTACTAGTTCTGTTATGCAAAAAAAGTAAGGTGTGCAGACAGGACACAAGAGAACTGAACAACATGCCTCACTTTTTTTGCATAATGAATCCTTACCAACTAGCTCAGCTTTCTGTCGTTCTATACTAGTTCTGTTTCTACCATTTCATTCTGTTGGATCTTCCTTCTTTTACTTGTGTAAGTGCACACAGGATACATAACGCTGAGAACTCCATGAAGCTTTTAGTGATGTATGGTACCAGCACACCACCAGAGATTTGAACTTTGTAGCACGAGTTTCCCAGATTTTGATATATTCTATCCATTTCCTGGATATAATCTGAGCTTGTTGCATATTACATAGAAAGACTCGGCTATTTGAGGTGCCTGAGTGAAGTTACACACTATTCAAGGTTTCTCAATTAGGCTTCCTAGTTTCATAAACGCTAAATCATTAATACCCATCCTCATCTCAACATTGCATTTAATAAACTGCGCATCTTCCTTCTTGTTGTCCTTGCCTGATTATAAGACCCTGCAATGAGCTCTGCCACACCACATCAATCCAGCTGTCAGAACAACTGCATAAAACCTCAATGTGGCACCTATGTACTAAAATGGGAAGGAAAAGATGGCAAAAGTTTTACTCACCATGCTACTACCTTTCTTTACATTGTCACGCAAGTGCGGATATTTTTGAATCAGTTGTTCCACAGCAGTGCAGTAAAGCTCCTTAGAAGGGTACCTATTCAGAAGAGATGTATCAATACGTTTGTATTATCAGTACAGTATGAAAACATCTCAGGAAAGCAATAAAGTTGTAAAGAATCTTCAAAAAGCCAATTAACGCAATAATTATTTCTTAGGTATATTATAAATGGTCGAAATAAATTATAATTGGTTATCAGCCCCTGACTCAACATAGGCCAACCTCCAAACCACTCTATGTCCAAGGAAAAAAAGAAAAAAGATTCATGTCAGACAAAAAGTTTCATTTTAAAGGAACTCGGGAAATACACTACGCAACTTCAGTTTCCTACATCCATGAATGGAAGCATTTAAACATACACACATGCACACATACATAGGCAATGCAGTAAGCTGTTCATAAAAGTGCAGGATGCAAGTGGCACTACACCTCTGTTAAGGGCATGCAACGCATCCCCTCAGTCACTGTACACATTTGCAGACACGACTTATTTTTGCCATATCTGTGCATTTGTGGCAAGGAATAGATCATAAAAATTATGCTTAAGGTAAATTGAATGTTCTTTTTACCTCAAGTACCTCCGTTGTACTGAGGAAAATCTATCGCTACCGAAGATCGCTTTGGAGAAGGCACTACAGTGTTTGACGGGTGGTGTAACAGGGGACGTTTCTGTAGCAATTGCGGAATTTGTTTTTCTTTCTAGTAATGCTTGCAACCAATAATGAACTTGCACAAGTAATCCATGCTAGTCTAATTCGTGACTGAAGGGGCTATCTCGCTTGTTAGTCAATTGCTACTCTTTGGCACTTACATTATAACCTATTAAGGTAGTGAGACTATTCTGCCTGCAAGTCACCTTGCAGAAGCAGAACTTATGTGTGAAATTGCATTGTGGTGTAAGAATACGTGGAACCAAGAAGGTGACACCCTCCAGCTTATTTTATTCACAACAATATAGCCACATTAATATGCATCTGCCTGCAGTAGCATTAACACATACCTACAAAAACTACACCCACATTGCAGCACTTGGACTAGGCAATGCACACAACAGCCACCCAAGTATAAATCTAGAAACTAAATTTCTTCATTAGCAAGCACCAAAGAAGCTACGCTGGCACATTTGTAATGACTACGCCGGATGTCTTTCACGTTTTCTTAACACAGTGAAAGGCATCCGTAATCACATCAGTGGCACTTTAGATGTTCCTTCTTGTGTGGGTTTTTTGAGAAGTTATTTTGCTTTTCAGTTATGAACCAACTAGCCTGAGAATAAGTGCTTCTGTTTATCTGGGCTCAGCACTTTTTTCTTGCTATTGGAATGCTACTTCAGGCAGTATAGAAAGTGTTTCAGTGAACACTTGCAAACATATTTAAAGGTTGCCTGTGGCAGATAGCACAATTCTAGTTTGAGCTGGTCTACTCAAAGAGGCGGGCATGCAAAAAAAATTTTAATGCCTTATCGACTAAGTAATAGAAGTGCACTAATTTAGTTTTCTTAACTAGTTATCTTATGGGCCATATTGCAATTTACAAATTGTAGCCATGGAGTTTGCAAGGCGGATTCACTTGGAACGAATTCTCAGGATGACACCAGTTTCGAGATATTGATTCCCGAAATTTGTGGAGAAATGCATTGGCGTTCTAAGTACTTTTGTGCTTGAATACATAAAACGATGTTTTTTAGGAAAGTAGGTAATTAGTGAATATTAATTATTCGATTATGCATTTCAATTTTTGTGCAAATATTATCCGCCTCTGAGTAGGCCAGCTCATGAACTAGAATTGTGCTATGTGCCCCAGGCAACCTCTAAAATTTTTTTAAAGTGTTCGCTGGAGCACCCAGTATTAAAAACAGTTGTACCCTCCTGAATAGTTGGCCTGGTGCATTCTGTGTGCTTCAGTTCACCCTTCAGGTTAGATAAACTTGCAATCGATTTCCTAATAGTCTGGTACACAACAAAATTGTGAGCATAGCACCGAGTTCCAACAGCCTCTCAGTCACTAGTGCTGTGGACTGCCATGTGTTCATTGCAATGTCAAAGAATATTTTCACTGTAGTTGCCTAGAGCTTGTTCGGCTACGCGATTACTGCACCTTGCAATGGGCCTTGAAACGGTTCGTATTGCAATATGAGTTGGGCACTCAGATTTAGATCGCTTACCAGTTCAACTGGTTTTTTAGCCAATTCCCTGCACTAAGTAAGCAGTTCCACCCGGTTCACTAGTTGTTGCAGCTGGGAACCCGTTAATAAATCACCGCATCTAGTAACAACCAGCTGAATATTTTTTACTATTGCACAGCATATACAGACAGACAGACAATGAACTTTATTTGATCCTGAGGAGCTTCAGCGGAGGCCCCTATCGGGGACCCGCGGAAGCCGCTGGCCGCGTCCAAGTCGGGGCAGGAACGCCGTGATGTTCCGCCCTTTCTCGGGCCCTCTGGATTGCCTCTAGTTGTGTCTGGAGCGATGGGCTCCGGAGTGCCTCTTCCCAGTCGGCTTCTCTGGAGAGAGGGCTGTTAGGTAACGCGGGGCATTGCCAGAGCATGTGCGCTAAGGAACAATAGATCTCATTACAGTCCGGACAGCTCGAATCGACGTCTCTGTAGATACGGCTGAGAAAGCCCAGCGAAGGGAATGAGCCCGTCTGGAGCATTCTAAGTAAAACTGTCTGAGACCTGTCTAACTTCGGGTGAGGAAGAGGATAGGCCCTTCTGCTAAGCCGATAGTGAGATGTTATCTCGTGAAAAGTAAGGAGCGGATCGTTCTGCTGGATTTCATCCTGTCCCCATAAGGCCTCCATGCCGCCGCGGCGTGTTAGATCTCGCGCACGGTCATGGGCAAGCTCGTTGAGGTTAGGTATGTTGTGATGAACGTCCGCACCCATATGGGCGGGAAACCAAGAGATGAAGTGAGTGCCAGGGTTTGTTCTCTTTTCCAGAATGGAGGCAGCCTCGTGGGCTAGGTTACCCGATTCGAAAGCTTTGATGGCCGCTCGTGAGTCGGTGAAAACGTTGGTGCGCGAGGGGTCGGTCATGGCCAGGGCTATGGCGACCTGTTCCGCGACTCCACTTGAAGCAAATCTAACCGACGCCGAGGAGCCTAACTCCCCTTTGCCGTCAATGATTGCCAAAGCGAACGTGCTAGAGTTGCCGTACTGAGCCGCGTCGACAAAGACAGTCGAATCCTGATTCTCACTGGCCTTCTGTAAAATCGCCCGTGCACGGGCTTCTCGTCTCCCTACATTGTATTGCGGGTGCATATTCCGAGGGAATGGGCTGACCACAAAGGTTGCCCGTGCCTCCCTGGATAAGGTGATTTTCCGTTCATTGAGTATTCTTGGAGCCATGCCGGCCTCGTCTAGTATGCGTCTCCCTGCCCTGATTGACGAGAGCCTGACTACCTGAGCGGTGACCTGCGCTTCGATCACTTCATCAATGTCGTTGTGCATACCGAGTTTGTTTAACCTGTCCGAGCAAGTGCTTACTGGTAACCCCAGTACCCTTTTTATGCTCTTGCGCATGAGAATGTTCAGCTTATTCTTTTCGGTTTTGGTCCAGTTAAGGGCCGAGGCTACATAGGTGATGTGGCTCATTAGGAAAGCGTGATGGATCCTGAGGAGGTTGCCTTCACTTAGTCCCTTCTTTCGTCCGGATACTCTAACAACTAGTCTTAGCATGCTCTCGGTTTTCGCCGTGATGCGCGTGAGCGTTTTGGCGTTACATCCACGCGCGTCAATCAGTAATCCTAGGATTCGGATATATTCGACTTGAGGAATGGGCTGCCCATTTCTCGCAAAGAGGGATATGGGAAGTTGGTTTAGGGGGGTGAGCCCCCGAACACCTTGCCTGGCTGGCCTGTAAAGTAACAATTCAGATTTGTTTGGTGATAGTTGGAGGCCTGTGTTTTCCAGGTAGGACTCCGTTGCGTCTAGGGCTGATTGTAGCGAGTGCTCTACCTCTGCAAGTGATCCTCTGGGGCACCAAATCGTGATGTCATCTGCGTATAGCGAGTGGCTTATATTAGGAAGGGATTTGAGCCTTTCTGACAAGCCCTTCATGACTGTGTTGAACAGTAAGGGGGAGATGACTGCTCCTTGGGGAGTGCCTCTGGCCCCTAGCGCGAACTCATCTGACTTGAGTTGTGCAATCCTGATGGTGGCTGTTCTGTTCATGAGGAATGATCTAACAAAAGCTTGAAACCTTGCTCCCAGACCTCGGCTGGCCGTGGCCTGCAGGACAAATCGATGAGATACAGTGTCAAAGGCCTTGGTCAGGTCAAGGGCTAAGATGCCCCTAACATCCCTAGTGCTGTTATCGAAAATGTGCTTCTTAAGGAGTAGCATTACATCCTGTGTGGAAAGGCCGGGCCTGAAGCCAACCATGTTGTGCGGGAACAGTTCGTTGCGTTCTATGTAATCCGATATCCTGTGCAGGATCGCATGCTCCGCTACCTTGCCTACGCAAGAGGTTAGCGATATCGGCCTTAGGTTGTCAAGGTTTAGGGGCTTACCCGGTTTCGGGATAAGCACAACCGAGGCCGCTTTCCACTCGTCCGGGACGCACCCATTCTCCCAAGTTTGGTTGACCTCTTTCGTGAGCAGCTCAATTGATCTATCATCCAGGTTCCTTAGCAGTCTGTTTGAGATGCCGTCCGGACCTGAGGCCGACCTGCTATTTAAGTTGTAAAGTACTGCTCTGATTTCGGACTCCGTGAAAGGGTCATCGAGCTCCTTATCTTAAATCCTTATCTTAAAACTAAAGAAAGGCAATAAGAACCTGGAGGAAGCTGTGGGAAGTGTTAGTACAACCAAAACCACTAGAAGCTTGCGGAGAAATGTGTGAAAACTATCCCGAGGTTAAATAATGTGGAAGCTATGGCTGTCAGAACTTTCCCTTATAGAGAGTATACGTGTCTGCAATATCACACAATACTAAGATCAACAGCTGTTCCAGTTTATAAACATAAGTTCTCATATCTCAATTCAACACTAAAACACTGCAAGAGAAAATAAGTTTTTTGCTGTAATACACCGCTTGTGCAAAAGCAAAAAAAAAGTTGAAACGGGAAAGAAAGAAAAATAGACGCGCGTCATTAGTACTGTGATTCAAACTGCCTGCCTTGACACCAAAGGTGAATGCCCTAACGACAGTGTTACGATGGGAGCCTGCTTTCTCTTGTTTCATGAAAAAAAGAAGGCAGCAGTACCATGACAGCAGTCTTAGCAGCACTGTGAGAGGCTTACCGCAGATGGTTTACCACCAGAAATAGCTGTGCTTTAGCATTAACCTAGTGAAATTATTTTTTTTATTTAGTGGTATAACTGGTTTATTGCCAAATTCAGTCACTCCAGACGGATATCAGTAAGACCTTGAAAAAAATTATTTGGCACCAGGTGCTTCGAACTAAGAATTCTACAATAAAGAAAGTCCACCAGTCATCAACATTAGGGACCAGCGTGATTGCTATCACTGCGGTCCTTAACAGGTGGGGCTGGAGGCCAAATTCTATGCATGTCGACATAACATGGGACCATACATTAGGTTAATGCAAAAGCACTGCTTACCATACTATCTCGAAACAAGCTTGAAAAAGGCGGTTGATGATTGCTCGCCTCACTGGTCCCCCCACGGGCTCTTTCCGCTGTAGGACCTCTTCGTATGGGCCGAATGATGGCAACTTAAAGTCCAAATAGTCGAACTGCTTTTGAAGTGGCACATGGACCTCCACGATGGAGGAGCCATCGCTGAAAAGGATTGTTATTGTTAAGTTCACAAAATAGTAACTGCTTTTAGCTGCAGTGAATGACAAAGGGCCTTTCTGTGCCTTTTCTATGAAGTACCAGCTCTTACCTGAGACCAAGAAGCTCATTAGTGGGGCCAGCATTGTCGGACGCACTTGAGAAGCTGGTGTCCGGCCTCGTGCACTGCACAGCAACCATGCTTTCCTGCAGCAACAGTTTCCGATTTGTACATTAACAGAGGTCCTCAATGAAAGAATCAATGTCACTTCACTAAGCTGTGCTTTCAATTAATAAATTCAAGCATATTGCAACAAGGCCATTTGTGGTGCTGGCAATAATTACAGCCCTTCGAAATTATAGTTAAACGTGACCTGTCGCAGCAAGGTACTTGAAATTGCTTGAAAACCTGACTTGGCTTAAAAGAATATTTTCCCTTTTAAATGTAAGATGCACCAGCTAATTCCAGCATAATAGCAAACACAACTAATACCAAGCAGCATGACAAGCTAGCAAGTCTGCAGAGTCAGCCAAATTCTATGTAGCATAGGTAAGAGGAACGAACTATGGATTACTTGAACCTGATACCTAAGCCTGAATCTGCACCTGCATCAGGTGCAGATTCATCAGGTGCGGATTGAAAATTAACAGCTCCACATCCTGACTCCCTTGAATTTGAATGCCTCTACCAAATGTACCTTCCTTCTCCATCTCCTCTGACAACTAAATCAAGGAGATGTCATGTTTCCATTACAAGTATTGCGTCCTTTATTATTTTTTCTCTTCCATTTTCGCAGTGCGCCGCACTTACAATTATATTTTTCGCAGGTTCTGCATAAAATGATTTACCAAACTCACGTGTCATTGTCTGCAACATTGCAGGCAGTGCCTCTGATTTTCATACTCCGGCTAATTGTGGGACTCCCTTGAAAGGAAGGGCGCACAAGCTTCAAATTCAAATTTCAGCTGTATTTTGCAGCATGCAGTGGTTTTATACTTCACAAACACAATAAGTGTGTGATCTACACACCAGGCTTGTGTGTTTGCATTGCCCTAACCTGATGAAGGGCCCTTTAACTTGTTTCCTTACCGGGTCATAGGAAATGGGTGAATTGGATCGACAGCTTTTCGACATGTGCTGCCTGAACTCTTCCACAAGCAACGCCATACACCGTATGAAATGAAGGCTGCACTTTTAACTGTGTCAAATTTTTCCATTTTTACCACACTGAGGAGACAAACAACTAAACACAAGCATGCTCTAAAGACAATCCCCTGGTGGCTGCTTGACTTCTATTTCAGAAGAATACACTCACATCTGTATGAGGCACTGTTTTTCTTACCACCTTTATCTTCGCCTTGGTGGGAATTATGGCATTGCCTCCAGGCCAATGAAGTCATCCAGATCGTCGTCGTGGATTTGGAGCTGAACAAGGCATTTTAATTGTAAATATCAGTGTTTCTTGGGTGCACACATACTATTACAGCTCTTCCAATGCCTATCAGTGCAGCCTGCTCACAGCCCAAAAGAGCAAGAATAGAAACATATTACACATGGTGTAGACTCATGTTGTTACATCATCATCATAAGCAGCTTGGCTACACCCACTGCAGGGCAGAGGCCTCTCCCATACTTCTCCAACAACCCCGGTCATGTACTAATTGTGGCCATGCCGTGCCTGCAAACTTCTTAATCTCATCCGCCCACCTAACTTTCTGCCGCCCCCTGTTACGCTTGCCTTCCCCCTTGGGATCCAGTCCGTAACCCTTAATGACCAACGGTTATCTTCCCTCCTCATTACATGTCCTGCCCATGCCCATTTCTTTTTCTTGATTTCAACTAAGATGTCATTAACTCGCGTTTGTTCCCTCACCCAATCTGCTCTTTTCTTATCCCTTGACGTTACACCTATCATTTCTCTTTCCATAGCTCGTTGCGTCATCCTCAATTTGAGTAGAACCCTTTGCGTAAGCCTCCAGGTTTCTGCCCTGTAGGTGAGTACTGGTAAGACACAGCTATTATATACTTTTCTCTTGAGGGATAATGGCAACCTGCTGTTCATGATCTGAGAATGGCTGCCAAACGCACCCCAGCCCATTCTTATTCTTCCGATTATTTCCGTCTCATGATCCGGATCCGCTGTCACTACCTGCCCTAAGTAGATGTATTCCCTTACGACTTCCAGTGCCTCGCTGCCTATTGTAAATTGCTGTTCTTTTCCGAGACTGTTAAGCATTACTTTAGTTTTCTGCAGATTAATTTTTAGACCCACTCTTCTGCTTTGCCCCTCCAGGTCAGTGAGCATGCATTGCAATTGGTCCCCTGAGTTACTAAGCAAGGCAATATCATCAGCGAATCGCAAGTTACTAAGGTATTCTTCATTAACTTTTATCCCTAATTCTTCCCAATCCAGGTCTCTGAATACCTCCTGTATACACGCTGTGAATAGCATTGGAGATATCGTATCTCCCTGCCTGACGCCTTTCTTTATTGGGATTTTGTTGCTTGCTTTATGGAGGACTACGGTGGCTGTGGAGCCGCTATAGATATCTTTCAGTATCTTTACTTACGGCTCGTCTACACCCTGTTTCCGTAATGCCTCCATGACTGCTGAGGTTTCAACAGAATCAAACGCTTTCTCGTAATCAATGAAAGCTATATATAAATGTTGGTTATATTCCGCACATTTCTCTATCACCTGATTGATAGTGTGAATATGTTCTATTGTTCAGTTGCCTTTACGGAATCCTGCCTGGTCCTTTGCTTGACAGAAGTCTAAGGTGCTCCCGATTCTATTTCCGATTACCTTAGTAAATAGTTTGTACGCAACGGACAGTAAGCTGATCGGTCTATAATTTTTCAAGTCTTTGGCGTCCCCTTTCTTATGGATTAGGATTATGTTAGCGTTCTTCCAAGATTCCGGTACGCTCGAGGTCATGAGGCATTGCGTATATACAGGGTGGCCAATTTCTCTAAAACAATCTGTCCACCATCCTTCAACAAATCTGCTGTTACCTGATCCTCCCCAGCTGCCTTCCCCCTTTGCATATCTCCCAAGGCTTTCTTTACTTCTTCCGGCGTTACCTTTGGGATTTCGAATTCGTCTAGACTATTTTCTCTTCCATTATTGTCGTGGTTGCCACTGGTACTGTATAAATCTCTATAGAACTCCTCAGCCACTTGAACTATCTCATCCATATTAGTAATGATATTGCCGGCTTTGTCTCTTAACGCATACATCTGATTCTTGCCAATTCCTAGTTTCTTCTTCACTGTTTTTAGGCTTCCTCCGTTCCTGAGAGCATGTTCAATTCTATCCATATTATACTTCCTTATGTCAGCTGTCTTACGCTTGTTGATTAACTTCGAAAGTTCTGCCAGTTCTATTCTAGCTGTAGGGTTAGATGCTTTCATACATTGGCGTTTCTTGATCAGATCTTTCATCTCCTGCGATAGTTTGCTGGTATCCTGCCCAACTGAGTTACCACCGACTTCCATTGCACACTCCTTAATGATGCCCACAAGATTGTCGTTCATTGCTTCAACACTAAGGTCCTCTTCCTGAGTTAAAGCCGAATACCTGTTCTGTAGCTTGATCTGGAATTCCTCTATTTTCCCTCTTACCGCTAACTCATTATTCGGCTTCTTATGTACCAGTTTCTTCCGTTCCCTCCTCAGGTCTAGGCTAATTCGAGTTCTTACCATCCTGTGGTCACTGCAGCACACCTTGCCGAGCACGTCCACATCTTGTATGATGCCAGGGTTAGCGCAGAGTATGAAGTCTATTTCATTTCTAGTGTCGCCGTTCGGGCTCCTCCACGTCCACTTTCGGCTATCCCGCTTGCGGAAGAAGGTATTCATTATCCTCATATTATTCTGTTCCGCAAACTCTACTAATAACTCCCCCTGATATTCCTAGTGCCTATGCCATATTCCCCCACTGCCTTGTCTCCAGCCTGCGTCTTGCCTACCTTGGCATTAAAGTCGCCCATTAGTATAGTGTATTTAGTTTTCACTCTACCCATCGCCGATTCCACATCTTCATAGAAGCTTTCGACTTCCTGGTCATCATGACTGGATGTAGGGGCGTAAACCTGTACAATCTTCATTTTGTACCTCTTATTAAGTTTTACAACAAGACATGCCACCCTCTCGTTAATGCTATAGAATTCCTGTATGTTACCAGCTATATTCTTTTTAATCAGGAATCCGACCCCTAGTTCTCTTCTCTCCGCTAAGCCCCGGTAGCACAGGATGTGCCCGCTTTTTAGCACTGTATATGCTTCTTTGGGCCTCCTAACTTCACTGAGCCCTATTATATCCCATTTACTGCCCTCTAATTCCTCCAATAGCACTGCTAGACTCGCCTCACTAGATAACGTTCTAGCGTTAAACGTTGCCAGGTTCACATTCCAATGGCGGCCGTTGTTACATTCCAACCTCTTAAGACTTTTTCCCCGAGCTGATGATGCAGTTTCCTATAGATATTTTTATCCATGTAATAGCTACACCCAAATTATCCAAGAACTACAAACAGGGTGGCTAATTACCACATGCATCTGATTGGCACGTGCTTTATTGATCGGGAATGAATAAGGGCATGCAAATGGTGTCACATCATGTTGCATGCTATTAATATTTACTTTAGTGCGGTGATGTGTCATGCACCAGAGGCCTCAGGAGAGCACCTTGGCAAAGTAGGCGGCACAGAAAATACAGAGCGTTGAAGTGGTAATTATATGTGAGCAGGAAGAAAGCAAACCTAGGGGCCCAATTTTTATTAGCCATTTCATAAGAAGCCAACAAAGATATATATAGAAACAACTATGCATAGTTGTGTTCTCATCCATTCTTATTTTCATTAATTTATCATTTATTTGACTCAATAAGTGCAAGTAATTTCTCCTATGCTGTCTTATGACTTGGCGTGTTATGATATGACTACTAAAATTTGGGCCCTTCGGTTTCCTTTCTTCTCGCGCGCGCATATATATATATATATATATATATATATATATATATATATATATATATATATATATATATATATATATATATATATATATATGCGGTTTCACGTAGCTTGAGCAAAATTAGAGTATGCAAATGCCACATAGCTGAGAGATACTGAGATTATTTTTTGCGTCTGCCTAATTAGATGATGTCTTAATAAACTTATCAATTATTATAATTAGATGAAAGGTCTAAATAAAAAAATTGTAGTGCAACATGAAAAACTCCCTATGCAGCTTTAGATGTTTTTCTGAACGTAAAAGGATCCCACGAATGCACGCAAAATTTCCGTGCGACAGGCCGCTTGAGGCACTTTGCGTGTATTCGCGGGCATCTTTTACACTAGGAAAAGCACTTTTATGTACCGCGTATTGAGCAACAGAAAGCTGTATCGGGAGTTATTCGTGTTGCTCTACAATTTTCTCACTTACACCATTCATATGATCATAACTGGGAAGTTTATTAAGATCAATTATCTAATTAGTCGGAATGCATAAAATATCTCCAAGCGGCGGCAAACAACTTTACCTTGGTTCTGTCCAGCTACCAAGCATGTGCATGGTTCAAATTAGGTGAAACACCCTGTATGGCGCTGAAGCACGTGCCGATTCTTGGTAGTATTAAATTTATGTCACGTTCCGAAAATTACTCTCACGCATGTAAATATACCACGTGTGGACAAATCTCACAACGCGAAGGATATGCATGTTCTTTGTTTCAACTAGTGGGTCAATGCAGCGATTGTCACAAGTATCTTGTAGCGCGAAAAAGAGACTAAGACAAAGAAACACAAAGCGAAAGTACGGGAGCCTTCGTTTTTTCAGTCCATAATAGTTGTAACAAAAGTACCCAAACTTGCTAGTTGGCATGCATTCATGCTTGGGAAGTTACAAGCAGCGAGAAAAAGCGCGCGCACATGCATAGAGAAAGGGATACAAAAAGCGCTTCTCTTGTCATGAGTCTCTCTGTAGCTGTCCGCGCTGCTTGTAATTTTCCAACTATACATGACTACTCACGGAAGTGACACTATTAACCATCCAACCCAAATGCAAAGCTGTCAAGGTATTCAAGGTACTCACCAGTGTGTTCTCGTTGACGGGCACAAATGGCGCCAAAGCCGCCAGAAGTTCTGCATGGGCTCCTGTCGGCAGCACGAGCTTTTTACGCTCGCCTGTTCCCAAGATGGCTAAACACACTACCCCCGCCATCTCGAAAGGTACTACTGCCGGACGTCAAAGTTCGTAAGCTGGCGGGAACCGCGGAGCTCGGGAAGTGCGCGTACTCGGAGAAGCGCAACGGACGGCCGCGCACGTATGACCCTAGCGTAAGGAGCATATAGGAACTACTGAGCGCCAAAACGAGCAATCGCAGGGAATTGTGGGGCGCGCCGTTAGCTATAGTAGCTTCTGATTGGACGGACGACGCGGCGGCATCAGCGGCATGCCCGGCGCGCGTATTTTTCTGCGCGGTTTCAACTGTTGATCGTGCGAAGCTTTCCGTCCGCTTTGTCGATCAGCAGTGTCGTACCATTCATGCCGCTGATTTCTGGGTGTCAATTCGCTCTGAGCGCGACGATGACGAGCCAAGAAAAGCAAGAATACGCAGTTTTTCTTTTTCTTTTTTTTTTTAAGGATACGCTGTTTTCACAAGCGAACTCTGGTTTTCGTTTAGGCAGCCTTTTCTGTTTCTGCCAGGTTTAGCTCTACGACATTTACCGCTGCTTCGACGCACCGTCACTGACTGCTGTGCCCGCAGGTCAGTCAGACGTACGGACTAAAAAGCTATCTTTATCCGATAATTTATCAAGCAAGGTTTCGACTTTTGCGCTGCTGCTTCTGTTTCCTTGCGCGCTCGTCGGGGAGTGGCTCAGAGCATGTGTGTGTGTGCATGTGTATATATATATATATATATATCTATATATATCTATATATATATATATATATATATATATATATATATATATATATATATATATATATATATATATATAAGGAATTGAGCCGACGCGAGAAACTCGTTTGGACCTTTTCATCGAGTGGCATGTGCGCAATGCCCTCTGGAGCTCCCTGGGAAGTCTCTGAACCAACAGTATATGTTATATGGCAGAATCGTAGTGGGATATGCCTATTTCTTCGGGTTGGCCAAGAACGGACGCACACCCAGTGGCACATGCTCACTGTTGTATAAAACTAAAAGTAAATCAAAAAATTCGTTCAATAAAATTCACCAACACTCGATTCACACATCGGCGTGCTTTGTAGGCGCCTGTGAGGCGACATTATATTTTCAGGTCTTATGTAGCAAGCTTTCTCTCTCTCTCTGTTTTTTTTTTCAAACATATAAATATATTCATTTATTTATTTGGTCAGGATACAAGGACTATGTAAGCCACTTTATAAGTCACTATCATACAATGGCTATTGGGGGCGAGGACTTACGGAGTCGCTATCTGTCGGAAGCGCTTGGCTTGCGTAGTATGAGGGATAACGCGGCGCTCAATAAAAACAGCGCGCGGGAGCGATCCTGGACATTACTGTTACTCTCGAAACGAATGAAGTCTTTTACTTACTGTAAAAATAATAATCTTGGACAAACAGAAATACACAATGGCTTACAGACACTATCTCTTTACCGAATGGGTACAGTGATCGCCCAGTGCGGGTGACCGCCGTGATGGAGTCACCCGAACCGGTTTCTTGCGTGAAAGGTCAGCAATCGCAAAGAGCGAACTATGTGAAATATCTTCTTAAAGTGGGCTGTCTGAATAACCAAATGGAGCTTAACAAAATGAAGCCTCCATGCAGCCATCGCACGGGTTCGCGGTGCATGCATGCATGTCCGCGCACAATGTTTCACTTTCGCACCGTGCCGTGAGCTTTAGGCCGCTGCATATGAGCATTTGACAGTACACAAGCAACCATTGTTGCGTGGATACTGTCAGAGCTGTTCAAAAATAATTTCGTTATAACAGGGACTTCGACGCTTACGACGGCGACTTGTGATGTCCCGTCTCGACGATTCAATCGTCTTTTTTTTTTTCTAAAGCATCGGACGTTTCAGTATAGTTACTTCTCAAGTTGTGTCGCACTGTATATTTATCGGTCCTCTCAACAAGCAATTACCCGCTGCTTCTTTTTCTTAATCCAGTACATTTCATTGGTTGGTGCTACACAAGCATGAGAATATGCCGTGCCTTTTATTTCGATGTGCTTTTTACCGTTACCTTTTCATTGCAATGAACTTGCCATTATCTAGAATCAACAAGTTCATTGCCCAAAGCTTCATGACATCAACAGGGCTGAGCGCGCGGGCGAGCGTCTCAGTGCGCGCTTTCTGCTGCTCACCGAACATCGCAACCGCGACGCTGGACCAGAAATATGACTCGCGCAAGTGCTTGCTGCACGCCCGAGTTGTAGCCGACGGCTGCTTGTCAGTTCTAAGTATCGTAAACTTCACGCAGCTTGTTGTCCTGCGGGCTGACATATGAAGGCTGACATCCGGCTCCATTGTGTACGTCCGGCACTGCGGCATCGAGCAGTACCCTACCATGTCGGATGCCTTCAAAGGCAGCCAGTACCTATTATAAAGGTTTGCGAGTGTTGTCAAGTGCACACCCGAGGATAGAAAACCTCCCACTTAATCAGAACCGCAGCGCATGTGGGTCTTTCGTTTTCAGCTCGCTTCGGCGCTTCCGAAGCAGCCGACGCGGCCGCTGTGTCCACGTGATCCCTCATACCCCGTCACGCTGACGGAGGCGCCAGCTTTTCCAGTGGTGGAGCTCGCCCAGCGCAAAGGTACAGGAAGAGATGATATACGTTACGTAAGGAAGAGAACTATTTACATTCATACAGCCGAGGAACTAAGTAAAATTTATTCGTAGCTCGCTTGTGGATCGAGTGCTGGGGAGTTTAAACCACCCGACCACGCACACCGGCACTGACAGAAGCCGAGTGGCGAGGCTCAAGAGGCCGGGCAGCCGACAGGAAACTCGTTCGCGGACTTTGTTGTAACCACTGGTTCATACGTAACAGCTGCGCGCTTGCAAATCCGCTTGTGACGTGTACGGCCCTGCAGTAGTGAGCAGCGGGCAAGTGTGATTCTTTGGGAATCGTATCATATAAAAGTTGTTTGTTTCTTGTAAAGGAGAGAGAGCGGTCACAACTTTTGGAGCTCTGTCGCTCCACAAGCTATGGTTGACATATACATTTGTAAATAAAACCTGTATATGAGATGCTGTCGCAAGCCCCATTTGCAACGCGTGGACTCAATATCAAATAGGGTGAGGAGATCGACAGTTCTACCATCGCGAGAGGCGGCCCTGCAGGGGCCTGAAATTATAGCGTCATCTTCAACTCGCTCTGTATAGAAATATTCTGCCGACGCGCCAGGAAGGCACTTTGCGGTCAAAATATATACTTTCGTCCACGGACTAGCACAACAAAATCTTGCTGTTCACTTATAATCTCGATCCTTGCACACAAATTAAGCCCTCTACTGTGAGGGTTCGGCTGTAATGCCGACTGTTGAATGGCGTAACTGTCGAATAAAAGGCACTTTTCATGGCGAAGCAACGATAAAATACGTGCGTCTTTTCGCTTCCGGAACAAAACTAATTGACTATTTAAGAAGGTATTTACACGAGTCAAAATGCAGCAAAAGAAACACAGATTGCCAAGTCTTGCTCGACACCAACACGATGTTTCAGCTCTCATTTTTCTCGGAGGCATCAGGGATCTGCACCCTTTACACCCTGCAAGTGGCAATCAGTGCGTCTCTTCAAAACATGTGGAATACATGTACAACATGATGTTCCGGATCTTCGTGGCGGAGACCGGGGTCTCTGACTATATATATAAAGCAAAACGCGAAGTTGCCGCATATTATTCACAACAACCGTGAGGCAGAACAAGAAGAAAAAGAAAAGGTGCTGGAAAACAAGCGTGTCAATCGATGTGGTTTAACTCGCTACAATTTGAAGCATAGGATAAAATTAAATAAAATGAACACATTATATTCGTGTCCCGAAACCAAATTATAACGCGAGGCGCGTTATTAGGGGAGGAAATTCCGTAAAACAGCTCCCATTATATTGTTGCAAATACGGTATTTGTTAACGTAAAACTCGGAGAAGCAGCACAGCCTCCGAAAACAGCAGTGGAAACTCTTGCACCTATCCCTTCTTCCATCCTACCACGGATCTCGGAAGTCACAAGTACTCGTTTTTTCTATCTAAATAGAGTTTCTTTCTATCGAGATAGAAATGCAGTGATTGTGGAGAGGAACAGGCGCTATCTGCAACGCGCGAAAGATCTACAAGCAAGCGAGCTGTCGCTGTGAGCACCCACTTGCACTATATGGAAAGAGAGAGAGAAAGTGATCGCGTGGAGGAAGAGGTGCTATTGGCGCTATTCTTTTCGCGCGCGAAACTGCGAAACATCGACGAGCGAACCACCTTCAGCGTGCTGCGCTCAGATTCTGTTCAACTTCACGCAGGGCTCCCTTCCAGAGTGCGATGACGTTTATAAGTACATTTATCTTTTTGTGTGTGTGTGTGAAAACTTTTATCTTTTTGTGAGCCGGAGGTTACGGAGCCACGGCGCTGCGTACTGCGTTACGCTCCTACGGTAAGTTGCATGCAGCGGGTATTCCCGCGTTCTTTATCTTATATATGATGTGAATAACCAGTAAACTCAATTGAACGGTTGTTGTTTAGCTTAACTTTTGCGAGGATTTTACTGAGCGTCCCCTGAAATAAGAGTCCTTGTAGAATCACCCGGTATGCAGGGTGTTAATTTTTAAGTTT
Organism: Dermacentor albipictus; assembly: GCF_038994185.2. Taxonomy (NCBI): domain Eukaryota; kingdom Metazoa; phylum Arthropoda; class Arachnida; order Ixodida; family Ixodidae; genus Dermacentor; species Dermacentor albipictus. Next base: position 3,972,757 of record NW_027225580.1, on the reverse strand, counting down.
TACGGAATTTTTAGAAATTGTCTGTGGCAGGTAGCATAATTCTTATCACTTAGCTGGGTTATTCGATGCGGCAGACATTAGTAGCACGAAAAGTCGAAGCACATATTTAACTAATTAAAAAAATCGCTAATTAACTTCTTAGTTAATGACTTTACGACACATATTTTAATTTACGAATTGTAGCCGGTGAGCTTGTCAGGCGTATCCACTTGGAATGAATTTCCGGAATGCCAAAAGGGTTCGAGATATGTGCCATCAAACTCGCTGTGAAGATGCATTGTTCCACTTACTTTTTTACCATAAAGCTGTTTTATACATTGGAGCACAAAAGCAACTGGAACGCTCATGTATTTCATCCCACAATTTGGGAAATATCTCGAAATATCGTTGAACCTTGCATTTGCAAACAAGTTTTTTAGTGAATTGCAAACCAACTTGCGGATAACAAAAGCTCCACACACAGAACAATCGTTAAATTAAAATGAAAGAAGAAATACGGATGTGGAATCAAAGTTATACAATTATCACAATACAGTACGGAATACGTAATCGCGCAACCATTAAACAGCGCTATTTTTTTACGTATGGTATTTATAACAATCAGTGTAATGGTGTATGTACAGGAACTACATTTACAAAATTATGATCAAGAGATGCTTATAAACAATGGCAGGATAACAAGCAGTACACACAAAGAAAACACCATACAGAGGAAAACCCTCCATCTCCACGAGAATTTGAAAGAAGTTCGCCACCTAATCAAAAGTGTATGTCAATTCAGCTAACATTCATTTTGATCGTAGATGTCCTTTAGGCGCATAATCATATGAGAGAAATGTACTCTTGAAAAAGATATTCTTTCTGCATTTCGGTCTTGCATACGAGTTTATCATAGGCTTTACCAATAATTAAGCTGGCAGCATTGGCCTTCACTGCATGTTGCCTAATGCAGGCCTACTGATACACCTGCATTAGGCAACGCTCGGTCAGTGCCAACAGTGCTATCTTATTGGCATAATTGGCACTCTTGGACTAACACTGTAGCGATGGTTATAGTTATGGCAAAGTGTACGGCATTCTATTTCACTGTAGTTATGGTAATGAAGGACATGCCCTTTCTTTTGTGAAAACTTTATACCCATTGTGCCTATGAACATTTGAATAAAAAGAAGTATGACTTACAGCCAATCATAAAAAGGTTTTGTGATGTTCAGGGAGAGACCAAGTCTTCTAAAAAAAATTAACACAAAAGATTTCTTTTGCTTTTGAGGATATGTAACAAGCAGTGGAAGAAATAAATGTTTAAATCATCATAATAAACACGCATCTAAGCAAAGCCTCTCTAGATACACAGGCAGAGCTTTTCAGGCTCTCTACCGAGACATTTCATACAATTTTTGTTCACACTTTTACATAAGTGAACAAAATTTCAGATCATGAGGGAGAAAGACTTATTTTGTCAAAAAATGCTCCACTTAACCAGAAACGTTTACAATGGTCGAGCTGCCAAGCCTGGGACACTTGGCATGGAATGACCCAGAATACGAAAAGAAAAGAAAGAAAAAAAAGTAAAACCACAGATGTATCTTAACCTTGATATATCACACAGATTTGGAAGCCCACTCAATCATGAACACACAGTGGCAGCTCTGTTCAATGAGAAGTATGCCCATATGTGCATCCCTTCATTGTGGGAGACCTCCGTCAGGTCTATATATGCCACGCCAGCATGGCGGCGACATTGTCAATGATTTTCCGCTCAGCTAGAGACACACGGTATGGGTGGCGCCACACGATGGATGTGTCATCTGTCAGAATGCAATGCTCTGCAACGGTTGCTTGGCCCAAGATCAACGAATAGACGTCAAAAGAAGTAGCGTGTTTTTTTTTCAACAAATCAAGCAGCTGTTGCGTCTGCGCAGCAGTCAAGTCAGAGCTGATGACTGCTGTCAGGGTGGTAGACGAAGAAGGGTCCTCAGAATAGACTGGTGTAAGTGGTAAGACACATACAATATAAGCAAAAATCGGTTGACGAAGTCGTGCCAGTAGTTCAAAAGAAGTCGGTAGTTCCAAAGGAAATTTTTAGCTTCACAAAAAGCTAAACGGTTCTCACCCATTGATCACACAAGAATATAAAGATCTTTTACTTAAGTTATACATTACGATTATGCTTATTACTATTATCAAATATTTTTTGGGGTCATGGTATTACTCATACAGTGACTTCATTGGGTCCAATTGGAATCTATTACCTCCTATTGAAAGATTCCATTCAACTAAATGGTTTTGTTTTGACTGGGTGGGTTGCTATCAAGCACACAAGTACTTCAAAAACTTTTTTGCTGAAACCATATTGTCCTGTTTGCATCAAAAACTTTTTTGCTGAAACCATATTGTCCTGTTTGCATCAAAAACTTTTTTGCTGAAACCATATCGTCCTGTTTGCATCAGGTATTCTATCACATGCTATGTTCTTTCCCAACTGATGGATGAAACCAGCATACAAGTGTTAAGATAACTGTATTTCATAACGCACAATGCATGGGCTGTTTGTCTATTTATTGAATTATTAAATTATGAATTTATTAAATACAAATAATTTCCTGTGATTGCAAGATGTTTAACAGTGTAAATGGTGATATTCATGTACCACTGGAGCTTTCGCATTCTGTCTAGTTGTTATAGTTATGTATTACTACATTCTTTCTCAATAATGTACTTTGCTATTCCAGATGGACTCGACGAATGCATATGCTTGTCCCCGGTGCCACCAAAGAATGTGTTCTTTAGCTACCCTTTTCAGGCACTTCTGCACATGGCATGGCACAGAGAGTAACTGGCATTGCAATCTGGAAGGGTGTGTCAAGACTTACAGACTGTATAGCACCTTCCGGAAGCATGTCAGGCAACACCACGACCATTTGTTCCTGACAAGTACCAGTGAGACCCCTGTGGAGCCAGTACACTTCAACTGTGCACATGGTGCGGTCGAGGACTCCTTCAGTGTGTCCAGTGATGAAGAGCCTGAACAGGGATGTAGCAGCAATACTGTGGTGCTTGACACCAGTCATCAATGTGCAATGCATTTGTCCTCCCTGCTGTTGAAGTGGCAAGAGGGGAGACAATTACCGGAAAGCACGACTAATGAAATTGCCAATGATTTGCTCCACTTCATTACAGAGTTCAAAGCAACATGTAATACAGTGGAAATCACAAGGCTTGAGCATCTTGCGACGAAATCCGGACGGGAGAACTATTGGAAAAGTGTATTTCCTTTTGTGTCTCCTAAAGTCATGTATCTTTCAGATTGCCAAGATGAGTGCTTTGAATATGTTCCGATCCTAGAAACTATAAAAGCGGTTGCTGGGGTGCGCAAGCTTTTTGGAGAATTCAAAGAATCATGTTCAACCCTCTTGCAAGACATATCTGATGGCAGCTATTTTAAAGAGCACAGCATATTTAGAAATGCCAGCACAAAAAGATTATTGGCCATTCAGCTCTATTTTGATGACTTTGAAATATGTAACCCCCTGGGAAGCCAACGCGGAAAGCATAAACTTCTGGCTGGGTACTTAACAATCTTAAATCTTCCACCACAATCGCAGTCAAAGCTGAATGATAAATACCTTGTAATGCTTGCAAGGACATCCCTTGTGACCAAATTCACTCTTCATAAAATTCTTGAACCACTTCTTAAAGATCTGCAGCAACTAGAAGCAAATGGCATTGAGCTTAACGGCGAAGTTGTGAAAGGCTCACTTTTGTTTGTGAGTGGTGACAACTTATGAAGCCACCAACTTGGTGGTTTCCGCGAATGTTTTTCATCTGGCCCTATCTGCCGGTATTGCATGGCAACCAGAAATGAAATTAATGACAAATGGCATGAGGATGACTTTGTTATTAGAACAAAGGAAATGCATGCCCGTCATATTCAACTCATAAAGCAAGATCCAACTCTCTCTAATACCTATGGTGTTACAGGTGAAAGCTGTCTAAGTGCTCTTAATTCTTTTGATGTGACTTAAGGGTTGCCACCAGACGTTATGCATGACCTTTATGAGGGGGTCATCCCATTTGTCATGAAGCATGTCATCCAGCACATTGTATCAAGTCAGCTTCTAACTCTAGACCAGCTGAATGAGCGGCTTGCCGAATTTCCTCTTCGAGGAGGGGACAAAAAGTCTGGAGTGCCACCCCTGTCACGTGCAGCGGTGTTTGGAAGAACAACCATCAAGGGGTCAGCTGCTGAAAAGCTCTGCTTTTTTCGTTTTTTCTCTCTGCTTGTCAGAGACAGTGTCCCAGAAGGAAATCCTGCGTATCAAGTGTACCTCGAACTCCGTGCTATAGTGGACATTGTTCTTGCACCACAGGTGTCTCGTGGTTCTGTTGCCTATTTGAAGGTGCTTATTGAGGACTTCTACAGTGCATTTAAGGAAACTTTTGCAGATGTCAGCATTATCCCAAAGATGCACTATCTTACTCATTACCCCAGCTTTCTACTTTTGTATGGCCCTCTTTCTAAACTGTCCTGCATGCGTTTTGAAGCAAAGCACCAATTTTTTAAGTCTCTCACTAGGAAAGTACGCAACTTCAAGAACATTTCAACAACACTGAGTCGTCGACATCAAATGCAGCTTATGTATGCTTTGACACAACCTCAAGAATCACTGACCGTCATAGGGAGCAAGAGACTAGAGCCAGACTTATTACCTGACCTCTTGAAAGACAGACTTCGAGAACTCTGGCCGAATACAGCAGACGTACACTGTGCGGATTCTGTTACTGTCTCTAGAAGGACGCTAAGTGTGGGTGCTGTCGTACCTTTGCTTGTACCAGATGATGACCTTCCTGAGTTTGCTAAAGTGACACTGATTGCAGTTTGTAACCTAAAGTTGTTTGTTTTTGCCACCATTCTTGACACAAGATATTTTGATGAGCATTTTCATGCCTTTGTTGTAGAGAGCACAGCTCATAATGTAATAATTGAAAATGTTCAGCACCATAGGGAATTTTATGACCAGCTGTACATGTACAAACAGGGAGGCAATAACTATGTTAGCCCTCGTTATGCTTTCCTCACAGATTTAGATGAGTAACATGCAGCAGAAAAGCTCTAAACTTCTACATTTTGTGCTCATCCTTGGTTTTTCTGTAAGCATGTTCATTCATTCAAATAACTTTATTAAGTGCCCTGCGATTTGTTGGGGTGGATCTCGACCCCACCTAGGTGTCGGCCAAGTGTTGTTGGCCCTTGGCGGCTTCCTCGGCTCGCTGGACGGCCCAGAGTTGGTGCTGCAGGTCCGAGCTGAGCAACGCAGACTTCCAGCGTGCGTGGAGGTTGTTGCTGTTTGAGGCTGCACCAATGTTACTGTGTATTATACCCTTACATTCCTATCGGATATGCTCTAGGGTGGCTCTAGAGTCGCAATTAATGTCTGCACTTGTCAGCCAAGTATAAATCCGGGTGTATTAGGTACACGACAGCTCGACTCGGATAGGATCTGGTTTGTAACTGCCACCATTTGACAGACTGTTCTTTGCTTAATTTGGGGTGAAGCAGCGGGAATGTGCGCCTCTGCAATCTATGGTGTTGTGCAATTTCGTGAAATCTGGTCATTCGATCTTCCCACTCCCACTCGTCGGTAGTTGGTGAGGCGCGGCTAACCAAGGCTTGGTCCGTAAGCTCTCGAGCCATGCGGGGCGCTGCCTCATTGCTACCATCTGGTAGTGTGTGAGCAGGGGTCGAGATGCACACTTTTGTCGGGGTTATTACCTGATTTTATAAGTTGTAGTGCCTCTGGGGTGATTTGACCGTTGGTGATGTTTTGTATTGCCGTCTGGGAATCACTGATGATTACATCCCCTTGCGTTTGTGCTGTGGCTGACGCGATGGCTATTTCCTCTGCGGTTTATCCGTGTGGCGTGTTCACTGTAGCGCTTGTCGTGCATTTTCCCTCGCAATTTATCACCACTGCGGTATAGGCGCGCTTGTGTCTGTATCTAGCTGCGTCTACAAATGTGGTGTCCTTGCTGTTACCAATTTCTGTATATCGCAGGCTCTGCTTTCCCACCTACCCTGATAGTGAGTGGGATGCATATTCTTGGATATTGGAAGGACGGTTATCGTGCCTCTGATGTGTCTGGGTATATCTGCTTTGATGCCATGTTGGATGTGATACCCTATACCCAGGTGACTCAATATTTGCCTATCTGTTTTAGTTTGGACAGGCGTTCATACTGTGCTGTGTGCTGTGCCTTGATTAGCTCACCCAGTGTATTGTGTAGACCTAGCTGCAGTAGTCTATTGTTGTTGGTGGTAATGGAGAGTCCGATAGCTTGCTTGTAAAGTTTTCTGATTAAGCAGCCTAATTTGTATCATTCAGACGAGTACCATCGTAGGTACGATGCCACATATACTATTCTGCTCAGTACGAATGCTTGGACTAGTCTAAGCAGATTGTCTTCTTTCATTATTTATTTATTTATAAATAAATAAATAAATTCCACTATGTTTTTTGGCTATTCGTTTGAGTAGCCGCACGATTTGAGATGTTATATTGTCTAATTTACGTATGGTCTCCATTGTAGCTGCTACTTTCAATGATGAGCCACAATACTCTGATCTTGTCAACCTTGGGTGTGGGCGTACCATCCGCCGTAGTTAGGTAAATTTCCGGATTGTTTCATTCCTCGTAGTTGCGTGGTTTTCGGCCATGTCGCGATGGTATATAAATGAGAAGCTCAGATTTCTCTGCTGAACACGCGAGTCCGGTTCCTGCTGGGTATTGTTCAACTGCTTCTATTGCATGTTGTAATGTGTTTTCAACGTGTCTATCGTTGCCATCGCTCACCCAGAGGGTGATATCATGAGCGTAGATGGTATGATTGCTGCCATCGATTTGCTGTAGCTTTGGCGGTAATCCGATGAGAGCCAGATTAAACAGCATCGGTGATATTACGGAACTTTCGGGCGTACCTGCTCTTACGATTTGTAGTTCTTCAGAGTTAAGGCTTCTATCTTAATGTTTGCTTTTCTGTTAGTAAGGAAGTTTTGTATGTAAGTATATACTCGTTGGTCTAGGCCTAGCTCATTTATACTGTTTAATATTGTTCCGTGGGTAACACTGTCAAAAGCTTTCTTTAGGTCCAATCCTAGGGTAGCTTTGGTCTTCCGGCTTGTGTTATCTATAATTCGATGCTTAAGTTGGAGCATTGCATCCCGTGTAGACAAATTTCTCTGGAAGCCCAACATTGTAGGGGGGAGAATGTCGTTGTCCTCGAGATAGTTGGTCAGCTTCATAAGGACAACATGCTCCATGAGTTTGCCCACACAGGACGTGAGTGAAATCGGTCTCAGGTTCTCCAGCTGTAACCGCTTGCCTGGTTTAGGTATTAGAATAATCTGGGCCATTTTCCATTGTTGTGGTATTGCACCGAATTGCCAGCATTTGTTTATATACTTGGTAAGTTGGTCTACAGAGGCATCATCGAGATTTCGTATCGTCTTGTTTGTTATTCCGTCTAGTCCCAGTGCGGATGTAGTATTAAGTTTTTGTAGAACTGCTCTCAATTCCGCTTTGCTAATCTCTTCGTCTAATTGTTTTTGGTGCCTGTGTAATCTAGGTGAGGAGTTGGCTTAGCCCAAGATAAGTACCTTGTGGTTATCTCATCGATAAAAGCTTTTTCAGTTTTGTCATATGCATGTAAGATTGTATTTATGTTTTGTCTGTACGTGGCTTTACTTTCCTCAGAATTCAAAAGGTACCTAAGCAAAATCCACATTCTGGATAATCCTAACTGATTATTCATATTGGTCCATTATCCGTCCATTGCTTGCTGTCATTTTTCCATTTTCAGGTCTAAGGCTATTAGTGCATATTGTGTTTCCATGTCAGAGAGGGATCTTGAGGAAGAGGCAACTGGAAGCCTATGACCTGCTGTCTCTTGTAAGAGGACTGCCCCAAGACTGTACGGTGATGCATCTGCAGACACAGTGAGATGACTGCAAGGGTAGTAGTTGGTGAGCACCAGTGTCGTCGTCAGTGTTTTTTTTTTAATAGCATTGAAGCTCTCTACTAGTGGTGTATCCCAGCACCATTAAGCATCACTGTGAAGTAGGTCACGTAACAGTTTTCTGAGCTGCGAGAGCCCTGGGAGAAATTTGGTCAGGGGATTAGCCAATCGCAAGAAGGATCTCGCTTCTGTTGCATCTGCTGGCTCTGCTAGATGACAGACCGCGTTGACCTTTTCAGCATCAGCACTGATACTGTTTGTTGATACAACGTACCTAAGGAATCTCACCGACTGCTGGAGTAGTACACACTTTGCTGAATTTAAGGTGATGCTAAGAAGTACTCTGTGGAGTCATGCATCATGTTCTTCCTTCATGCAGCCAAACACTATCATGTCGTCTTGCAGACATGCTTGGCTGTGCAGGCCTTCTAGCACTTTTAGCATTTCCCTCTGGAAAAATTCAGGTGCTGTGGAAATCGAAGGAACTGAAAACGGCCAAATGGCATCAGGAAAGTGGTGTACCTCTGGGACTCGGCTGCCAGTGGAGCCAATTGCCAATAACCGGAACTTGTGTCGAGCTTGCTAAACATGCAGCTCCAGAGAATTTGGCAAAGCATTTATCGATGGTGGGCATTAAGACTTGTTCACGCAGAATGTTCTTCAGCCCCTCAAACTCAATGCAGATTTGAAGCTTGCCTCCTTTTTTTTTGCAACTGCCATAGTTGCACACCACTTTGTGGCCTCTTCAACCTTTCTGATGCGACCCAAGCACTCTAATCTCTTAACTCACGTTTGGCATAGGGCAACATGGGCAGAGGTACTCACCTCAGGTACGTAATAGCACATAGGAATATCATCGTCTTGCATTTTGTCCTGACTAGGCCCAGGCATGAAGTCAGGTATAGAATGTTGTACAGGTATCAGGTATAGAAAGTAGCATAGAATGTTGGATGGGTCGCTGACCTAGCAGGTTGACTCTTACCTCCAGAACGCTTGGTAGGACATCTAAAGTAATTGATCGCGAGACGTCCAAGAAGTGCGTGACTCTGTCGATCACACAAATTTATTCTTGACACAACTGGCCACTCCAGCACAGGCTTGCACTGAACAGTTCAATCGTTACTATTTTGGTCCTGCTAAGTCCAAGTAGCTGTTTTTTTTGCTTGCTTTAAGTTGCCTATAACTTCTTCGTTGGTATAGCGGTTATATCCGCGCCAGTGTTTACCTCGAACTTCATGGGCAAGCCGTTGACTGTCGCACCTCTGTTACGCCTTTTGTAAGCGGATAAGCACACGGCGGCGAAGTGTACACGTCCCTTTTTGTCACAAGCACTGCACGTTTTGCCGTTCGCTGGGCACACAATGTGTGATGGTGGGAGCGTCGTTGAGCCACACCCCTTGCACGTCGGCGCAGTCTGCTCGCGCTGGTTTTTCTGAGCCTACTGATTTGACGTTCCTTTGCTGTTGGAGTTGCGAGCACGGGTGGCGGCGGCTTCTCGGCGTTAAGTTGCAGCTTCTCGCTTAACCACGAGCCTATCTCGGATCAGTCAGTTTATATGATCGCCATACTCGCAGGTTTCGGCTCGTCTGAATAGTTCGGCGGCGAACGTATCGACTGTCTCGTGCGCTTCGTGCTTCCGGCTGTTGAACTTCGCACGGTCGTGTATGACGTTCGTCCGCGGCACAAAATATTTCGCGAACGCTCGGGCATCTATGGCTCGGGTTTCTGTGTCGTAGCCGAGTTTCTCGGCGTCGCGGAGCTAGGTAATCTTCGGCTTCACGACCCATGGCATAGACGAGGGCGTTTACCTGCTTCTCGTCAGCTTGCTTCCCAAGTCCTCAGATAGCGCTCCCATCTCGTGAACCACCGTTTCCACTCTTCGGATCGCCGAAACTGGTTTTTTGGGCTGTTCAACTACGAACGGGTTGAGCGGAGCGGTAAATTCTTCGTTGGTAACGTTCTCCTCGCACGGGCGCGGTACGTCGGATAGACTTTCTCGCGCCTGCGGTGCTCCTGCTGCATGCCGGATTATACTTTTCTTGCGCCTTGCGGCGCTCTAATTTCAATATAACTTCACTTTGAGTTGAAATGTTTTGGAAAGTCACGGAGAGCAGCATAGGAAAAGCCTGGCACAAGCGAAGATACTACTACAAGAGAGCAGGCCCGGTCTCTACTACGGCCCCTACTGCTCCTCTGGAAAAATCAGTTATGTTATATTGAAGGTAGAGCGCCGCAAGGCGCAAGAAAGGTATAATCTGGCATGACTGATACAGCACGAGCGCCGCAGCCGCGAAAAAGTCCATCCGACGTACCGCGTCCGTGCGAGGAGAAGGTTACGCCAACAAGGAATTTACCCGGAGCGGAGCTGTAGGCATTGAAAGCGAAGCCATGTGTAGTGAAGTTTTGTGTCCGGGGCACTGCGCCCCTGCGCTGTGGGAGTTTTCAGACTTCTATTTCAACGGTGCGTTTCTCACGGCGTTGTCGAGCATCCTGCCGCTGCCACCATGTCGTGGTCGTCTGCCGAGCATGTGACGAGATTGACGAGACGCAAGTGTTAATTAACAACTGTTTAATAAGCCACACTCGCATGGCTACATGCCGTCTCAGCTGGCGCCGGCCGCGGTCTGCTAGAGGCGTCATCGCGTCATTCCGCATCTCACCATATCATTTCACCATGGATTGATGGATGGCTGAACCATTTAGATCGGGCGGCGGCCCACACCACCTAGCCGTGACTATAGTAATACGTGTGACTGGCAGATAAGTAGTATGCATGTAGTTGTACTTAGTGGAGGGTTACATTTCACTCGTCTTAATTTTAGCCACCAAACAGATAATCTTTGTTTGGTTATTTCTACCTTGTCTGCACTGCCCCTAAACCACAATGCTTTGAAAAAATCCACCCTGTTGCTTTAAACTGTAGGGTGAAACTCTTTATAGAAAAATATCAGGTGTTCAGCCGTTTCTTCCTCTTCACACACGCCGTATAACGTGTCTATCCCTTGATAGTTGGTTCGGTACGTCTTAGTCCGCAATACTCCCGTCCCGTCCTGACTTCAAACAATAAAGATCTCCCCCTAGAATTATTGTAGATATTTTCTTTGGCAATTTACTGCTTGCAAAATATGTATGTTCCCAGTGCTGATTTCGTCTGCATGCCTATTTCCCACAGACCCCTCTCTGTTTGTTAGACCTTGCCCTTAACCGATGATTCTTGGCTTGGCCTCCTGTTGCTGTCCAGATATTTGCTCGACAATTTTCTGGTTCACTTCCTCCATTTTGTGTCAACATTCCTCATGTACAAGTAGCAGAAAACTTTCCTAGCCCACTGCTTTTCCCCCATTTCTCTCAATCGCTCCTATGTCTTGCTGCTAGCTTCTCTGCTCTCAAATGGTGAGCACACTGTCTCCCTGTACCCTCTATTTGGTGTATTTCCATGTGCTACCAAAGCAAGCCTACCTACCCCACATGGCTTCATTTCCAACCTTTCTCAAACCTCTGATCTCACGCACAGGACTGCATTGCCAAAAGTCAGACTAGGAATCATCACTCCTTTCCAAATCCCTCTCGACCACTTCGCACCTATTGTAATTATTTACTTGTACCTATTAATTATCACCTATTGTAGTGCCCTATTTTTCACCACAGCTGCATTCCTGCTACTTTAGGTCCTATCTTTCGTGTTCCGTTATGTACTCAGCTCCATCGTTAACCACATGCCATAATATTTGTGCTTATCCACTACCTCCAGTGTAACGTAGCTCCTGTATCCTATGCTTGCCACCTTTATTTTGATTAAAAATCATGATTGCTGATTTCTCATTACTCAAGTTTAAACCTAACCTAGCTCCTTCTTTACTGCAGATGTCCATCGATCCCTGCAAATCTTCCTTGTTGTCAGCCATTAGTACTACATAATCCGCGTACATCAGTCCTGGTAATGACTGTTCAATCTATTCTCCCTGGTTGACCAAAGAAAGGTTGAAGCCAAGTCCACTCCTCTCTAATTTAGCCTCTAATCCTTGTAGGTACAGTGTGAACAACAAAGGTGACAGCCCCTGTCTAAGCCCCGTTGTATCTCTATAGGCTCAGATACCTTTTTTTCCCATTTTATAATCCCCTTGAGACTGTTGTAGATATCTTTTAAGAGATTAGTTACTCCATGTTCCACATCTAGTGTGCGCAGTCTGTGCCACAAGTCCTCTTGAATTACACTGTTGTAGGCTCCCTTTATATCCAGAAATTCCAGCCCTAGGGGCATGTATTCCTTTTCTGCTATTTCGATGCACTGTGTCAATGTGAACAGATTGTCCCCTAACTCCTTTGTTTCTGGAACCAATCTTGTAGTTCCCCCAGCGTCCCTTCACCCTCCACCCATGCCTATGGACACGTGCGCGTAGTGCCATGTCATATTAGTCCCGCACACGAAACTCCCTCGAGGACAAACATACAGCAAAAATGCAACATTTTATCTAAATTTACAACTGTATGTTATTCATTGTTAGTCTTCTCGGGTACTGAAGAAAACTGGAATGATTGATTTAAAAAAAATTAGCATGCGAACTAGGGCCTATATAGGCAGTTTTCATAACGCTGTTTTGTTTACAATACCGTTTGATTAATATAAGGCTGTATAATGGGCACCTGATCACAGTGTCCTTTATGCATAGAGATGCTTGCATTGCGGTATGGCTATGGGAACTACAAATAGGAGTCAGAATAATCTATTTACTTTTGGTCATCTGTGTAGCCCATACTAGTCATTTCTCCTTGAATTCCACATTTATTGGCAGTTATTCCTAATGGGACAAATTTTTACCTATTTTATGGCCCATTCCATTTTCCAATAACAATTTGTTGCCGTCAGCCCTTGTGTCTTGCTTAAACGAAGGGATTCAGAATAATAATTTCTAGCTGCAATACAACATGAGCAAACTCCCCCATATACTGTAATATGTACTAACTTCTAACAATTCAACTGCATACATTCTGCTGTCATCTCCCAATGGGAGCCAGCATTAGAGAGTGGCCAGTAACGTAATAACTGCTCTCCAAGGTGATGTTAAATACCAGTATGCTGCTATATGCTACATCTGAAAAAAAAGAAAAAAAAATATATATAGAGCTCTAGGTAACAGATTCTATATAGCAGTCACCACGTAACAAGCTTTCTTTTATGTGTGTTAGAGAAGAAAGGAAATGTGAAAACTAGTAGATCTCTTGTACAATTAAAAAAACTTTGTCTAAAGTGGTCTTGTTTAAGAGTTTTTCGGTGTTGCAAAACGAAGAGAACTACTCTTACTAGTCATGGCTGACAAAATGCTTGTTGAATGAATTCGGTGATGTGTAGGGCTTTCATAAGGAAGGGCAGCAATTGTGTCTTTGCTTTCAGTTAGATCACACCAAAACAGCATGAAAAGAGTAGGCTCAACTCTAACAATGGAGGCTGCTTTAAACAGTAACTTCAGAAAGCCCACCTTACCTCAGATGAGTTTGTAGTTGACACTAGCAGTATATGATTAGCTTTAGTAAACAAAGATCTCATGTTTCCAATTATAACATTTGAGATTGTTTCTAGAAACCTAATAAGACTGATGCGCTGGCAAGGCTTTTGAGTATGTGCTTTCTGATTGTTCGGTAAGACTAAGGAAAAACTAAACATGAAAATTTTGAATGTTTTGGTTTTAGCCAAGCGAAATAAAAGTTATATCAGAAGGTACTTTTGGCAGAAGATACTGAAAAGCTGAAACCCCACTTATGAGCACACCTTCTAAAAACAGCTGTGTAGAATAAAGCTTCGTTAGTTGCTGCTTTTGTATGCATATGAAAACTTTGACAGAGATCACAAATATGCGAGAATAGTATGAATGCATGTTTGCCTTAATAGTGCAAGGAATTCAGACAACCACACAAGAGAAAACTACATGACAATGAAACACTAACTTCAAACTAAAGCTAATTCGTGATGAAAAGCACCTATTTGACCACCATCACAATAACATAAGAGCAATAAACACAAATAAATCATGGCTCTTGTGCCCTCAAAAAACCAAAACATCAAATCATGGCTTATCACACTGCTGCACCCTCAGGAAAAAAAAACTGAACATGAAAGGGAAAACCATGCCAGAGCTCGTATGCCTGCATAAAAGGCAGACAGGTAGTATCAAATTGATGCTAGACACAACTTTTGGGGAATTACAGTTAACTGTTATCAAAGGGTGGTTAACACTCGAGCCATTTTTGTGGATGTAGAACGCTTCATCTATTTCTCGAGTTAATCTATCTTGTATACACACACGGTAAACCTATGCTGTACATGCCTAGATACACATACAAGGTGTCAAAACTGAATATAGAGAGAGACTCAGCACCAATGTAGATGCATGTACATGAACCTAACTAGGCCACTGTCATGAGGCATTATCTGAATTGTCTTTAAGTATACCACATTTGAGAGGCAAATATTAGGGCAGTCGCATTCGTGCTTCAATTCTGTGGACGGGTTGATACATGAATTCCTAATATGACTCTCAATCTTGTTTTAACGACCTAGGTGAATCAATGACAAATAAAATATGCAATGATCACGATAGAATTATGATAAAAACATGCACCTGCTAAGCAGCAGTGAAGGAGCATTGAAACTTTTGAGGGAGGGTCGACAGACATCCGAACAGAGATTTGGGAGCCCATCACTGCTTCGCTGCAATGCTCGCTCACAGGTCCTGTGGGATGCATGTTATTTTTTGGCATTTCACAGCAGTCTTGCAGCACCCCTGTTGTACACCACTGGGTTAGGGCTCTTTGGCCAGCATAGCAATAGCTCCTGCCAACTTGGATTAGAACCCCCTGCACATTTCTGAATGGATTTGATAATGTTAGCTTAGCCTTTGTCAAATCTGTATACCGAGAGGGAATGCCACAAGTTCCGAGTACATTTTCAAATTTTAATAGAGCACAATACGGTGAAATTAAGATGGCTGTCATCACCATGCATCACACCAACGTTGATGATAGGATAATGATACGTATGTCCCTCAGTAACAGCCCCGAATCTGGCCTTTGGTTATATACTAAGTGGCATGAGTTTAAGTTTGGAATCTTGTATCTCTGGATTTTGTTGTTAGCCAATGTAGCCTGAGCTTTGCAAGATTGGACCAACTCAGCTATGTTAATACCGTTTTATTTTATCTAAGCTAACACATAGTAATGCAATCTCCAGTTGATATAATCAAATGAACTTATTCTGGGGTTTTCCTAGATGAAGCAGGTGAGGTTACGTTAAGTTGAATTGGCTGTGCTTAAACAGTAAATGTAAAGGCATAGCAAAACCATTAAGAGCAAAGCAATGCAGCCATAGTAAACACATTCATATGGGCTTTAATGCATTTTTTCTCTACAGTTACAACAGAAAAGCATTTAGAACGAAGTGACATTAGGCTACTGTTCACTGTTTTAAACAAGTAGGACTGTGTGTGTCGTCATGCCTGTAGACCTGTTTCAGCACAGCACGTTCAATTTTGCTAAGGTTGATGCAGATTGAACTCAAGGATGATTGCGCACTGATTGACAGTCATTTTCAAGCACAGGAATGTGTATGCCAGACATAACTCACTCCTTGGTGCAGTGCTGCTGCACAGCTACTCAAGGGTATGCAGGGTAACATTCAGAACACGCTCAACGAGGTGGCTTGAGTGACTGACCAAGCAACACATCGCTCAACCAGCATTGATTTTCCCCTGCATTGAATCATACATGATTGCAGTGTTTTAAAGCCATAAGCTTAGTGGCTTAGCTTAGACTATGGTTATAACAGGTAGCGTATGTCAGTGCTTCATGTCTATTTGGCAAGCTCACCTAGAGGCCTTTGTGTTAAGGTATCAGTTTAGAAGGTGTTTTTCATAACTTGTTTTTCAGCAATTCACTCTTGTAGGACAGCTTTGGGTGCCTTCTTTGTGCATTTGAGAGTTGTCATTTGTATCCCAGTCAGCAGACTGACTTCTGGTGGTATTTTGGCTCATATTGTGCTGGCATCACAGTCCTGAACATGCAGAAAGCTGCATGTTCAGGACGGTGATGTGAGTACAATGTAAATGAACAGTCATTGTAGTAGGACGTACCAGCAAGTTTTTCTAGCTCTTGGAGATACCTCATGTGTCTTGCTTCATGCGTTGCCTGCCACCTTTGTATGATTTCAAGTGTCAGTGCTATCCACGACCAGAGCCAATGCAGTATTACTTCCTCTCACATAGTGAAGCTGTGCAACAAGGCAAAGAGGAAATGAGCCTCATGCTTTTTAGCAAGAAGTCTTATTTGTTGGAAGCAAAAACTGAAAGCTGAGCGACTTGGAACTGATTCACACTGTGGGCTGTCATGATAAACACACGAACGAGAAATGAAAGCGTCGATGACACAGGCATAATCCATGCTTTGATTTCCCTTCCTTGTGGTTATCATGCGACCCACGGTATGTATGTTAGAAGCAAGATTAACACCGGGGTTGTCTTGATGAGCTTCATGTACTGTTCTGTTGTTTCATGTACTGTGTGACGAGAAGACAAATATATTTCTTGGAAGATAATGTGCATGCACTCAGGTAACCGTCATCTTGTGATTGACAGCTGCTTCTTTCCTCACTCCCAGGCTAAGTGGGTGCTTTCGTACTTTTCTCACTTACTAGCTAATTGCTTGCACAGTTTGGTTTCTATATGATGATGGGATGCACTGCTTCCTAGGTTAAAAAAAAAGGCATTTATTGTGAAATATGTATAGTCCATAAAGCTCAAAATAAACTATGCTGCCATTGAATACTGTCACATATTTGTGTGTGTCTATTCACTTGTGTAGTTTCTTGCAATAGAGGGATAAGGCAGATGTGAAGAAGGCCTGTGATGGCACATGTTACTTTCTTGTAGATTCTTGCTACTGGTGTTGCTGTTGCCTTCTGAGGTGAAAGTGTTGAGTGCTATTTTATACTTCACTAGTTCAACGTACTTGATCAGGGGACACCAGTTGACTTAACTGACCTTGCTGAGAATAGCATGACTCATATTAGCTAGAGCTAGGGGCTCTGGAAGTGTATTTGAAATGTGGGGGCAAGAGCTAGACTCCTTATGCCTGCACAAACTTATCTCTTTCTTATTCTGAGCCCAGTTAAGGCTTAATATTTTGTACATTAGAGGGGGCCAGTTATCCCCTGCAGTCAGCGCCGCACAGATTCCATTGCAAGTAATGAGCTTGGCAGAACATAATTTTTGGTTTGGGCAAGCTATTCGAGGTCATGAACATGAATTTGGTCTATCGAAACTGCCTATTGGTGGCCAGGTATTTATTTATAACTGGGCAGCCACATCTTAAATTTAACAATCACTCTACTGCAGACGTGCCATCGCCCTGTAGTAAAGAATTCCTGGACATGCTTTGAAGCATACAGAGCACCTAGTGTACAACTTAATATGAAGTTTTATAATTTGCGTAACCTAAGTGGTTTGGGTTCTCAAAGAGACCTTTGCATATGGAAAGCGTCATACCCCACTTGTGTTATTTTGTGCAGCTTTGGGATTGTCTTGTATACGTTTCTGGCACTCTTTTGTAAGCCCTGCGGTTTGTGCCCTCTCTTTGCACACTCAAAACTTAAAGCTCCCTATTGCCAAGGGAATGAATTTCACGGTATTTGGCACAACTGGCAGGATTCAAGGAAATTCTGCTGTTGGTGAGCCGCGGTTACACTTGCAGTTTAACAGGAGGAGTTCCGAGTTGAGATTGAGCTGTTTGTATTACATGCATGCATTTTTGGAGATTCAGCTGTAGCCACTAGTGACATCAAATCAACTTTTGTATGCCCGACATCATGGTCAAAGTAAAACGTAAAACGCACAAATACACAGCCTTTGCCTCTGCAGACGATAGATGGCAGCCAACAGCAATCAACGGGGCTTCCTTGATCAGTAGATGTGGGTGTTAAGGTGTACCCTATGTTTACACTGGGAAGTCAAAGTGCTACGTAATTTCAGAGCACTATGGTTTGAGTCGTGAGCCCGTGCCATTGTGGCTCCCACTAAAATCGGTGATGGTTGCTTTTATGTAATATGACGATTGGCCACTGTTTTGCTTGGTAGAATGCGTTTGGGTCTGAGAAGGTGTTTGTACTGAGGGAAAGGTTCTGTAAACCAACATTGATGCTAATCAAATTCTATAGCTCCTCAGCTGCATGTATAGAGTTACATTTGTTTGGTGAGGAGCAATTATACAATGTGCATAGCGACCGTGAAGCAGTATGTTGAAAACATTGGTGTGCATGGCTGTTTACATAATGGGTACAGCCTTGTGAAATCTGCTGTGGCAGCAATTAAAAAAAAATATGGACAAATCTGCTCATCCACAATTTGAACCCCCTGTTGGAGAAGAAGAATGAGCGTTCCAAGCTGTTTTTTTCTTTATTATACCATTGTCACACGGCCATTTTCGATCGCGATCGAGCCTGATCCCGTTCGAAATTCTCGATTATGATTGGCTTCCTCTCACGGCTTGCTCAAGGAGGGCACACACGACCTAGAAATTCGATCCTGATCGGGTTTGATCGCCATGAAGAGTGCGCGGTGTGACACCCGCATTGCACTACTCGGAATACGAACTAGCGCTCGACATGATCGCATCTATTTCTAGTGCGTGAGGCTTTCCATTGACTGTCGCTACAACTAACCAACGTTTTGTTTCTTTTGCGCTGCAGTGGGCCGTGACGATTCCGTTTATAGCTTCAAAGTGGACAATAGACAGCCGTTTTCTCGCTCGTAGAAGCATGAAAAGGTGGGCTTGTGCTTGGTAATGAACTCTGACCTACACGTTTGCTTCCGGCCGGAACAGCAGACGCGACAACTCGCCGTTTGTAGGCTGCCGGCCGATGGCGGTATCCCTCGCGAACGGCGAGATATTTCCCTGCCGTTTAGAGGATCGGTCCAGGAACGATTCTTGAGGCGATTTTTGTCGCTTAATGCGAGCATGGCCACGCCGGTTCGCCGTGCAGAGCGGAATCGGAACATTATTTTTCGATGAGTTCGCACTGACGCAAAGCAGTCGGTTGGCTCGTCGGTCGTGCAACGGGCGGCGCGCCGGCATAAAGCCGCGTCCACTTGAGACACCTCTTACGCGACGCACAGTACATACGTTCCAAGTCTCCAACGTTCTGCGGTTCCGTTGGCGGATGCACCGCCACGGCATCTATATTTGCCATTTCTGCCGCGGCCGTGCCCGTCGCCGAGCATATATATGTAGGCTTAACTGGATCAGGAAGAGCTTGCATGATTGCGGAGTATAGTGGTAGTATTTAATCACGTGACCTTCAGGTTGGTTCCAGATCACGTGGTTTAGAACTCTCAATAGATGGTTTTTGGTCACGTGATCTAAAACTCCGTACGTCGTGAAGCCGGCTCATGACATCCTTTTACTGCGTTTCTCAGAGCTGGTACTAAAACGATGTAATGTAACGCATTTTACTGCCTCATGCCAGAGTAATTTTCTGGTGCAAGGTAGTCTTCAAAGCTCATGAGCCGCAAGAACCCCAATGTCAGCTAGCTTTTGTTTACAGTGTGGAGGAGTGCCTAATCATGGCCTGCATTTAGCTCGATTTCTCAATTATTAAGGCTATGTTCGCGATAATATTTGCGATATTCGCGATACGCCTTAGAGATTGTCGAGCACTAGTTTGTCACTTTAGCTTGACTTGGTATTTGCCTTTAGTGCCCCTTTAAACTTGCTTTATTATGGCTTGTATAGCGCAAGAGCGAAACGGCAAAAAGGACCTCAGTCGGTTGGTCTCCCGGTTGAACTTCATCTACTTCATACCCCAACTTTCTTTCTTCGATGATTATCTTGCCAACTGCTTGTACTCCCTCGGGGATTTAGGCACCCTTGAGTAGATGGTACGAGGGCGTTCGCACCATACCATGGTGGGACCACATAATAAGCTAAAGCGAACACAACGTAGGCCTCCACAGCAGATAGCGGGAGAATTATGGTGCGTTGGTGTCGAGAGAAGGCGAACATGGAGTCTTTCAAACGGTACGAGGCAAAGGACGCCACGCCTGATATGACTCTTAAGTTATCCAGCAATAGGTCGGCCGTATACCATATATGGTGCGACTGCCGCAATTAGGAAAATTATTTCTGTACTGCGTTACCGTTACGAAAACGGGTGTTGAATTTGTGATAACATTTTGATATGTATTTGATGATGTATCAAAGTGTGTCATCATAAACTCAAGAACAATATGACTTTTAACATCAAGTTGGCAGCAGTCACTCAGTAGAGAATACACATCACGATTTCGGCTGAGAAAACTCTGCAGATGTTCAACTTACATGCCTCTTTTATAAGCACTAAAGACATTTAACGTCAAGTTTACAACAGCCACTTAATAGAGAATACACATTAGTACTTTTGTAATTAAATATAGAGAGGTTTCTATAACACTTACTGGTGTATAACACATCATTTATATGTGCTCAAACCATCCTCGCAGTGTTCTAATAGATATTTAAAAAAACATATAGTTGTCTTGAGAAAGATGAGTTTCAGATTTTCGCTGTGAGACTGCCGCGATTTTTGTGTTGAACGGACAACAGATAAACGATATATATATTTTTTTTTATTACGCCTACTTGTTCTCACGACGCCGTCACGGATCATATACCTATATGTGATCACGTCGCATGCATATAACATTATTGCAACAAGTGGTCAATCGGAAATCGCGGCTCTGCTCACGTACACTGTAAACACAAATGAGCCCATATGGGCGTTTTAACAGTTGATATGCCATTTTTCCCCTCTAGTCTAAAATAACTACTACCACGAGAAGAAGTAAAATAAGCTAGAACCATTATTATACCCCCGGCCCCATTTGAAGGGCCATTGCGGTTGTAAAATGGGGGTTTTCAAGGAATAACGGTGGCGTACGGGAAAGTGGGAGTGTTGAAATACACCCATATCTGAGACGAGCCAAATAGAGAAAAGAATAACTCAGCCGTGACCAACAAGGCAGGCAGCCGCAGCGACAATTTCAGTAGGATTATTTCTGCAGTCACATTCGAAATATCCCGCGCAATGTGTGTCGGCGCTGTTTTTCTGTTCGGAGTAGCCGCGCCTTGGCGCTGCACACAGGACGCCGAAGTCGGAACGGTCGGAACTACGCGCGGAGGAGCACAAGCCTCCGGAGCGCGCGCGCGGGCGTTGAAAGCCGCAAAGGGGCAGCCATTGTCAGCGGCGGCGCATTCTTCTACCGTGGTTGTTGTTTCTCACAGCATTGAACCCCCAAGACTCCACGGTAAGTGACTTTGAACGATTATTACACGTTCTATGAGTGTGCATATGTTCTAAGTGAAGAGACGCGCTGATATGACTTATTGAAGGTCTCAGTACAACATGGCGCGACAGTTGGCCGTCTAGAACCATTTTGCACGATCACTGTGTTTCTTCGAGCTTTGTTGTAATCGAGGTGACTTGAGTGTTTAGGGTCAAGCGAGTTTACTTAAACATTAGAATTTTACATGATGAGGGACTGTGCCGCGTCTTTAATAGGGTGGATGTGAACATTCGACATGTTCCCCGAAACGCAAGCCACTACCATAATAGTTATGTGCAGTGCAAGGTGAGCTAAGCTACGCTGCCTAACCGCGGCTTGAAAATGTGGCGGCTCGTTAAGGGTTTACTGCGGTGCGCGTGTGTGAGTGTTTGTACAGCGATCATTTGAGCGAGAACCGGCGGCGCTTCTTTGTGCGCGGTATCTGCTAGCTGGCGCGTACGCGGCGCCAGTCCCCTAGCTCGTGCGATTGTGTGCAGTAGGTCGCTCACTAAGCGCGCATTGTGCAGATTTGCCAGTACGCGCCGTGCTATCGTCTGTGTCTCTTCGCGCTCACGCCGCTGATTGTGCAGGGAGTGTGCGACTGCGGCGTGTAGCATGTAGAGCCTGCGCCCGTCGACTTTGATCTACGGGCGTGAAATGTCGGCGGCGCGTTTGTGGTATTAAAAGCGTGTGGTGAGCTTCCAATGGCACTACGGGTCAACGCCGCATGAACTGCCGGTCAGAGTATAAGAAACGCTTTATAGTTTATAGTTAGCGTACTGCTTGGCGGTAACAGTGTCCTTCTTTGATTCAGATTACAGGATACGCCGTCACTTGAACCTCGGCGGCCGGAGCAGGTGAGTACCAGTGGCGCCAGCACCTCGGCGGCCAGAAAACGATGCGTGTGCTCAATTTACGCGATAGAATTGCCGGCGATGGCTCATACGGGCGCGTCGCTCCATGGCTGTGTTCTTTGCTGGAGGCCGCCACTACGCCTGCCGTGCACATACTACGCTACATCTATACAGTCGATGCTTGTGCAGTGTTGTTATTCAATAGCTGGCGCTCTGCACTGGATACCTGGACTTGTTTAATGTTTAATTACTTTGCTGCTGTGCCGTTGCGTATTGGGTACAGATATTGAGTTTTGAATTCTAGGTGCCAAATTCACACAAAAAAGTGGCGCTTTTCAACTCAGGATCATATCACACATCATAGCATCATCCTATATTGCACGAATATTAATAACAAAATTTCTACTGCTGGTGAAAAAAGAAAGGCAGACCGATCAACCTGTATCTGTGAGAAAAATGTGCTTGAAGTCTGCCATCGTCTATTATAAAAAGGTAATTACCTTGGTATTCAATGTCAGTAACACTCATAAGTTATGCATCCTTTTGTGTGAAATAATTTGTCTTAGAAGCCATTCATTGTAAGGGATCAGTAAACATCTCATAGCTTAAGTAGTGCATAAGTGTATGAGTTAGGCAAAGGTTTTAGTTTGTAAAGAGCAAAGCCATTAAGGTATAAAATTTTGGCAAGCTTAGTTTAACAATAAGCTGACCAATATACAAAACCTAATGTAGTAGCAGATGCTCTCCAAGATAAACTGGCGACCAGCTTTTTCGTGTTCTATGTCATCATTGTAGTGTCAACTTTTTCTCTTTTATTTCAGGACTGTGGTTGCGGTCGTTTCGTTGCCAGCTGTGAGGATGAAGCAGCTTCATAACCGGAGATCAGTCGCCTCCCATCAGTTTCCCTTTTCAGCAATAGAGGTCTTGGTATGCTCTTACCTAGAGTTTACTTTTATTACCCTATATGTTTTAAGTGCAATGGCTAGTTTAGCGGCATCACTTAGAGTGATTGGTGTGACACCTGTTCCATGGGACGTATGCAAGGTTATCCCACGTAACTTTAGCAAACTTAAAAAAATATGCATATGCCACCTAGCTGCACAGAACCTAGGTAATGTTATTTCCTGTCTCTTGGAAATACTTAGATTTTCTGCATATTGCCTAATTACCTAATTATTCTTAATCAAATAATCAACTCAGATATTATAATTAGATAAAAAGTCTCAATTATAAAATTGTAGTGCAACGTGAACATTTTCCAGTACAGTTTTCTGTGGCTCAATATGTGCTAAATAACGTGTTTGTAGGAGCATGAAAAAAGCCTGAGAATCCCGCAGAGTGCCTTGAGTGTGTGTGTGACAGCACCTGTGTTGTGTTCTTCCTTCAGTCCTCGTCTTTTGCGCTGTACAAACATGTCGACCTCAAATGGCCAGTCCCGTGGCAGCTTTGCATGTATTTGAGTGTGTGCCCTGTATAGGCATGTGTGTTCCAGTAAGAAAAAAAAATACTGAAGGAGCCTAACGTGATGTATTTCAGGACAAGTGTATGATGTAAATTACTATGTGAAAATAAAATAGGAAACCGAAACAAGACTTCACAGTAGAGATATGCAGGTGTGTGCTTCAGCATAATGACGAAACCCTCATGCAAGTTTAGAAAAATATTCATTAAGTTAGTTTCTGTCATTCTTCTCTGTCACATTATTATTGCAAAAATGTGCTCTCTAGTATTGCACCATTAAAAACACAGTTCAAATACATCATTTGCTGGCACCTTCACATTCATAGCAACATAGAGAGGAATGGTTAAAAATTTGCTTTGCTTCTCTGACCTTCATTTTAGGCCCTTCTCATGTTTGCTGAGCTTCTTAATGTATCATAGACACCCTCCAGTGTTTACAGGCAGCTTGAGCACATTATGCCAGATTGTGTAGAAACTGCAGAGGTCGCAGTGTCTATAGCGGTGCCCGGTATATGCAAGTTTCTTGCATGATGCATTATGCTCAGTACCAATATTGTCAAGACAAAATGGCTAAAGTACATCCTTAAGAGTCTTAAGCGCATTTGGATGACTTTACAGCATGTAGCAAAACAAGAATGGGAACTGAGGTGCTTAATTTTTGTTCATTATTACCATATGGCACCAGCATGCAATGAAGACAAAAGAGGAAGAGAAATGAAGTGCACCAAAGGACAACTCTATCCTGATGGGAGCTGCATTCACATCTGCATGGTGCATGCAATCTTTGAGTTATAGCAGCAGCTATCCACCTGTTCACTTTGTTGCACATTTGTATTGTTTATGTACTAAGTCTGGCCCTGGAAGTGTTAGGCAGTGCCACTTGTGGCGTTGGTGTGGCATGCAACGCATCCTTCTAACCACAGGTGTCATGTATTATGTGAACCTAAGTTCAATTCATGTAATGCACAAAAGTTCCATTTGAAAGGATGTGCCATATTTGTCACCATTGCCATGAGTAGCACTGGCTGACAGTCACAGGGCGAGACGTTAAGCTTGCTCAGCTATTATGCAAAACTATTTTACATACAAATGTAGTAATTAGTATACATGCCAAAAGCCTCACAGAATAAAATTTTTGATCCGCATCTTACAACGATTTTTATTTTGCTTTACCTCAGGATGCCTTTCTACCGGTGTTGCATCCTGTGACTGACCACTCCAACGATCTCGGCAGAATCGTTACGCAGGTGTGTTCTTTTGCGATTCTCAGTACTGATAATTTGTAGTTTACGTTCGATGTAAATGCACAGATCGAATGAAAAACAGGTTAAAAGATGAGCTCACAGGCACTGTGTCCAAACATTTGTGAGGAAGGAAAATCTTTGTTACAAGTTGTGATTATAGTAACACAAGAGAGTGTGCACATCAAACCACTAGTACCTAGCAAGCCTTATACACAGCATTATACCGTAGAAGCCAAAACATCAGGCGAAAACCTGTACTAAACTAGGGACTGTATTAAAACGTTTTGGAGGCTTGAAGTATTTCTTGGGTTACTCGGTCTAATTGCTTGAACTGAACTGACGTGTCCTGCAAAACAGTTTGCATTCGCATTTGATACAATCTGCAGCAAGATCTGAACAAAGGGCTGCAATACTGTAAGGGCTTCCTATTGAAGTAGCAACCAGTCTTCCCAGTGTACTGCAGCCTCAGGAAAATGAAATGTGGTACACTGCACCACATGCACACACAACAAATTTTAATTTATAAGCATCTTTACACTGTGCTCTTGCAGGACTGGGCAACTGGCTGTTTGTTTGTGACCGAAACAACTACGTACATCAAGACTGTACTGGGAAGCCACTATCTTTTTCAGTTAGTGTAACTGTCCATAAACATATGCATTTACATGAACATTTTGTCTGCCACACTTTTCATTGTCGTTTTTTTTTCGCTCTTGCTTTGATGGCTGGGAGACATTTCAGGCTCGCTGAAAAGACAGGTAGCCCAGTAGCTGCCCTCACAAAGTTGTTATTTTGATTTTTAAGAGCCAACTTGCTTTGGACAATGCTGAATAACACATCAAAAGGCCCGGGATTATTGACGAGGTTAGAATGACTTTGAAAGAAGTTTATGAGTGTTCTTTTTTAACTCTGATCTGTCTGCTGAGACCAAATAATGTCAGCTTTTAATGAAGCAACGTTCAGGTTGGAAAACTGCAAGTCTGTGTGGGTACTCAAACAACATCAATGCTTCAGCTAGCTGAAGTTGCTCCATGACATCAAGGCAGAAGCAAATGACATGGCAAAGGAAAGGTTGGTGGCAATTATGTAGGTTCAAGGGCTATTGCACTGAGTAAGAAAATGTGTTCCCGATACAGCGTGAACATAGTGTTAATGCTGAAGAACAAACTGGCACCATCTGCGTAGTCCTACACAAGCACGTGCACAGAAAGGGATGCCTGTTGGCCTTGAGGGCCGCCACTAGAGAGATCAGCTGCTATCGCTATGACATAGAATGTGACATCAGATGACTATAGTTCACACCTTTGCTGCAGCTCGCTGGCTGGGCAATTGAAGCCTTGATTGTAAGGTTGAAAAGTTTCAATCTCAAGGTGGCAATTTAGTTGCCAACTCTTACAGCATGGTTCACTACTCAGTGATGCAGTGCTGGACGTATTCGACCAAGCCTGGTGTGAGTTCTTATGAGTGCCTATGTTCAAGCTGCCGCTAGATACTTAGTTGATAAAGTCACTGAAAACGAAATATGGTCATCGAAAGAGTCATGAAAACGATTCACGCAAGGTTTGTAGTGTGCTCACTTGGTATGACATTAGTCAAAACACCCTGTGTAGATGTTCCAAAAGGACTTCTTCTTGGGCAAGTTGGTGCTTAGATTTCCTAGGTATACATTGTGGCACAAAATACATTTCTTGAAAAGGGATAGAAGAAAGGAAGACAGTGAAGTGCCAAACTACCAACTGTTTAATGACAGCCTGAACAAACCTATAGAAGAAAATACAACTTCCGCTCAAGCGCAGGGAGCCTAGGTGCGACAGAGCAGCATGGTCGCGATAACATACTTTGGATGAAGCACATTTGAAGCACAGGGAAAATCAGACATCCACCCGTTCGTAGCAGTTGCTACAAAGGAAACCCATACGGATTCCTCGAAAGAAAGGCCTCATAGTTGATGAAAAATTCGTCCTGGTCCCGGACTTGAACCCGGGACCACTGCCTTTCCGGGGCCGCCGGTCTACGATCTGAGCTAACCAGGATTTTCCCTTTATTCATTACTTCTCTCCACCTTGCGGGTTTCCGCAGAACTACTACGTCAAACTCTTGCCTTTGCTTTGTGTTGTCGACAAATTCGACTTCGCCCTGCCATCTGCTAGCCGCCTGGTTAGCTCAGATGGTAGAGCGGCTGCCCCGGAAAGGCGGTGGTCCCGGGTTCGAGTCCCGGACCAGGACGAATTTTTCTTCAACTATGAGGCCTTTCTTTCGAGGAATCCGTATGGGTTTCCTTTGTAGCAATTGCTACAAACGGGTGGATGTCTGATTTTCCCTTTATTCATTACTTTTCTCCACCTTGCGGGTTTCCGCAGAACTACTACATGAAACTCTTGCCTTTGCTTCGTGTTGTCGACAAATTCAACTTCGCCCTGCCATCTGCTAGCCGCCTGGTTAGCTCAGATGGTAGAGCGGCTGCCCTGGAAAGGCGGTGGTCCCGGGTTCGAGTCCCGGACCAGGACGAATTTTTCTTCAACTATGAGGCTTTTCTTTCGAGGAATCCGTATGAGTTTCCTTTGTAGCAATTGCTATGAACAGGTGGATGTCTGATTATCCCTTTATTCAGGAATGAAGCAAATTCACTCTTTGCACTAGCCTATTGCAGAAACAAAATATGACAAACTGAGCTTTTAAGGGGGCCCTCAGAGGGGCCCAGTCCATGTGTGTCTTCATTTCTAGCGCAGCTGAGCACATCTGCAGCCTGCACACCCTGTTCTAGAGGTGATCTGCTGCGTGTGGAAAGACTAGATGTGCTGATATGGCGTGGTATTATGTGCACAGTCTTCCCACGTGTTTAGTACTGGGGGTTGCATAATCTGTAGTTTCAGAGATGCATTGAAATGAGACAGACATAGCATTCGCCTCCACTGCCAGCACTTTTCATGATAGTGTCGTCCCACTGCGTGTGACAGTATCAAAGAGGACAGAGTGGATGAAAAAGCAAGGCTTGGTTTGCTTCATACTACCTATGTGAAGGTATCGGTGACACACCGTAAAACCATATCTTTATTCGCTGACTCTCAAATTCAAAATTTGAAATCGTACTAAATGGCTTTGTATTACTGAGAGTAAGGGTAAGCTGCAATGGCAGGATTGAAAAGACTAGGAAATCTCTTCAGTTAAAGTTATTTCACAGCATATACTGTTCCAAACAGTAGAGATAGGGAAATTCATATCAGGCTATCATCATACCTCACAAGGAAGAGATTACACTAAACAGGTTTATTAATTTCCTTAGTGGTGATGCCTCACATTGTTTTTTCCTTGGACCAAAAGGACTGCAAGGTTTTTCCGCCTGCAAATGATTGCGTAGTTTTCAAAGATAATTCCCTCCCTGCTTTGTTTGTTTGATTTGACTGTAAGTTACATTACACAGAATGTATATCGCCCTGCAACGCCAGTACAGGCGAAGCAGGTACTAAATGAATAACCACGAAAGGATTTTGGGGCGAGCAAAAATGGCATGTGCAATAAAGATATGCACAGATGTCCCGTCAGTGTTGCTGTCAAACAAGAAATTGTGATATTGAGCGACTGAGCAAAATAACTAAATGTGTGCTTGCCAAACTATAGCTGGCATTTGCACCTTGATTGTGACTTAGCTACCAGAAGAAATTTGTTTTGTCTTGTTCTTTTTCTGTTAAAATGTAGTTTTTTCTTTGTTTACTTTCGTTTGGGTTTTTGTAGCTATATCATGTGCACATGTGACTAATAATGCCGTCTGGAAGTTAGTGGTTGTTGGTATTTCTCACTGCCTGTCGTTTGTTCAGTGTGTACTAAAGTCAAAAGAGCACCGACCAGTATAAACCAGTGTGTTGAATTTGTTTTCTTGTGTTAGTGTGAATGATCTGACTGGTTATGTGTCCAAATAAACAATTAGATTATGAAAGCAAAGTTAATCAGAACATGTCATTTGTTTTACTTATAATTACCTTATTTCAACTGCAGAACCCACATGTTCAGGCATGTAGATTTAAGTAGAACAAGTCTTTTTGCGATTGTTGGTTCTGAACAGGTGAGAGCAGTGCTAAGGGCACAAAGTGAGTC
This sequence comes from Dermacentor albipictus, assembly GCF_038994185.2. Taxonomy (NCBI): domain Eukaryota; kingdom Metazoa; phylum Arthropoda; class Arachnida; order Ixodida; family Ixodidae; genus Dermacentor; species Dermacentor albipictus. The sequence goes on along the minus strand of NW_027225580.1, from coordinate 3,943,750 downwards.
CACATAGATAAATGGCATGGTGCACTGTGCACGGACCTGATAATTGATGTGTTTTTGCAACAGACAAGCAAATAAATATCTAGTAACACCTTGTCAAAGGCACGAAAGCACATATAGAGGCAGGGGTTGGCCACATACAAATGTGCCGTGGTTGTAGGTTTGTTAACAAGCATGCCACTTTCCTGTAACTTCAGAATATAGGTGCTGCACTGACACATCTCTTTTTTATTATGCGAAGCATACTAGCCGCACAACCATGCTCTTCCTTGCTGCGGCGCGCGCGGCCGCGTAGCTACCATATGACGTCATAACAGCTGCAAAAGCGGAGGCTCAACTCGTGCGCTCACTTGCGGCCACGTAGCTACATAGCCGGGTCTCAGCTCGTGCGCTCGCCTGCATGAGTTGTTTCTTCGTCTAGCCGAACCAAATTTAGCCAAGCAACAGCAGTTCACCAGGCTAAACAGTGGTTCAACAACTAAAATAAAGGCTAGTATGCTTCGCATCCTGGCCTTAACCTTAGCTAACCCACAGCCACTTTTTTGTGGGATTTGATTAGTTTCGGGGTTAATGGTTGCTACTTTCGCCAACATGTTGCACTTGTGATATTCGGGACATCATCTGTATTATTTACAGTGTATGTACCCTAATGGTCACATAGTGGTGCTTAATCGTGAAGGCTCTCATTCAAATATTGCCTGGTCTACATATGCTTTTCTTCATGCCAAAAAAATAAGATATACCACGTTTGTGTCAGAAGGAAAGACACTGAGTGGTGTCTATTATTGCACATAAATCTATGCTTAGTTGCGTTAACATTTTTGCATAATTTCAACAACTTATTTGCTGCATTTCTGTAACATTCACACTCTGGCTTATCCACTTAGGTGCAACGAATAATAAAGGCAGAAAAGTAAAGCATTGCAGTGGATTTAACCTACTACTGCTGATTCTGTTACCTTTTCGCAGCTTTTCTTTTTGGAAAAGCATATGTACAAAAGCACGTTTTGACCAAATAGGCTGCTGTTTGCGAGGCTTTGCAAGCACCACTATAACGTGACAAAAGCAGTGTGGCCATTTGGTTATACAAATTCTGGTGTGTTGGCACCACAAAAATAAACGAAGAAAGATATGTACGCATGACACAAGCACCGGATTTCACTTCAAGCTTTAAAATAAGGAAACGCAATATTTAATAACAGGTGGAGACATTATGTGATAATATCTGTTAAAAGAAATTCTTTATGCAGTGCAACTAATAGATCACTGATACATTTATCATTCTTTTTAAATGTTGCAAACCACAATTACGTTGCATGTTGTCAGGTCATAATATCTCGCTACAACACAAGTTTTGTGGAATACAGGACCGCGGTCACATTCTTTGCAGCATTTATCATTGTGTGAGGGAGGGTTGTTTCACACAGATGACTCATACTGCCTCAATCTCTCTGATTTCGCATTAATAGAGCATCCCATCTGTCCAATGTAGGCACGGCCTTGTGATGGCAGCAGACTACGCAACGCTTGCAGCCTAGCTCACTAGATGCATATTGTGCTTCAAGCCACAACCAACCTCTTCCTTTTTTTGGCTTCTGCCTTTTGTTGCAGCACAAAACTCTCCTTACAAGGGCCTGAGAAAAAGGATTTGCGCAACTAAATCAGGCATGACTAGGGAATATAATGAATTAGATGATGAAGTAAAGAAGTGGTTGCAGTTGTTTCGTATGCATTTGGGATTTTATTTTCGTGAGTAATTGTGTAGCTGGTCCCTACGGGCAAACATTTTTTTTTGTATGAAACATGTGAAAAGAGATTTGCTCTGATGAGAAAAAAAGACTGAAGCCAGGAAAACAAACTAATTAGTTTGTTGCGTGCAGCACAATTTGCAGGCGTTGCACTGTGCAACGGAGGTTATGTAGTCTGCCATTGCTATCCAGTCATGCTTGCATTGCATAGACACGCATTGTAATAATTTGAGATTGAGGCTAATGAAGTTTGTGTGCAACAACTCTCATCCGCACATTGTGATGCACTGCAAAATAGAGTGGTTCGTTCCAGTGTTCTTCGAAACTCGTTGCCAGAAATTATGAGCAAATGTACATAAGATAATTAAGCTTTGGCAGATTAGCGTGAAAAGGACAAATGCATCAGTCATTCTCAATTAAATTGCATGAAGAATTTGTTTTTGAATTAATAACGTCACTTCGTGTTACTACGTGTTGTATATGTCTGTTTTCTTATTAAAGCCAGAGTTGAGGTTAAGCACTTGTGTCCTGCATGTCTTTGTCTTCGTTTGCTTCTGTGGTCCCATTACACCAGAGTAAATCCATGACAGGAGCTGCCAGTCCATGCCGTTATACTACATTGGGCTTAGTACGGCTGGCAGCCTGAATGTGACGAGTGCGAAGTAGCAGTAGGAACTTCAAAAGGGTAGAATTTTGTGTCAGTTGGTGGCGCATATTATAGTATGGTGAAGCGCTATAGATGAAACAGTGCGAGGCGAGACAGATGGGAACGTACTACAGAGAACTGTGAAAGTTTACTGGAAAGTTTTGCTGCAGCAGGACAATGCGTGCATTATCCTGGTGCAGCAAAATTTGCCAATGTTCGTAGTTGTCAGTAGCACTTCCCCATCTACATTACACTTCACCATACACTAATAGCAGTAACAACAGCAGCCAACTGACCCAAGCAATAATCAGTGCCCACAGAATTGCCAAATTGTAGGAGAAATGTTTCAGTGTAACACGTTTTGTTAACTGACAAGTAAATGGCACACATATCTGCAAACCGATGATCAAGTGCATTTTTCATGCACATACATTATTTCGTACAACTGCTTCCTGCTTTGGTTTTTTATGGCTTTTAGGAAGCATTCCAAAGTACTTAACTGTTTGTCTGTTCTAATAGTAAATCTGTAGTCAGCCAGCACTATGTGTCATTACTGTATACGCCCTTACTTCATCAGTGTTCTTTGCGCTGTTCCCAACTAAATATGAATAACCAAATAACATTTTTTTTAAATTTTTAGGTTATGAAGAGAATACTCTTAATATGTAATTAATTAGAAAAATTTTCTCAATTTTAGGAAGAAGTCCGGCTGGCCCCAAGCCTGGTGTGAAATGAAGAAATGGCACTCCACATCAATTCATGTTTACTTGTCGTCATAACCAGTCTGTTAGCTTAATTTTGGTTCTTCTTATTGAATTCTCAAGAAAGGTACCAACTCTGTCATTCATTGAAAACGAATTTTTGCACTTGGGGACGCAGCCATGCACAAAGCCTTTGAGCTCATTAATATTTTTATTCTTAAAGAAAGTGCAGCTCCTGCGTGGAGCAATGGGTTGAATAAGACGAGGGTAAATGAAAAGATGGCGACATTAATTGTCAACAGTTGTCCAACAAAAAAAGTCTCAAGCTGCAGCCAACATCATTGCAAGGGAACCAAATGGCTCCAGCCTGAGACATTCGTTGTTCAACCTGGCAAGTCTCCTTGTCGAAATATTTCCTCTAGCCTGAGACCTATATCCACCCTCGACCAACGATACACCCACACATTTGGCAACCCATGGCAAGGTAACAAATTCACATTCAAAGAAAGAGAATGTAGTGTGCACCCTGGAAGGTAGCATGAACAGTATTTTATTTACTTAATGAAATGCAGGTTTGCTATCCAGGTACTTTATTTTGATCCCCATTTTATAACTGGACAGCATGGTTCCTCAGAGAGAATAATTATTCAAAGCTCACACAATTTTGCTCCTGTATGTCCGTTAATTCTGTCCTGGTTGCTACACTACCAGCCCTGTCTGCAATTGCATAGCAGTGTTTTAAGTATGCATCTCAATTCAAAAGAATAGTTAGGCATCTACCTCAGAATGTCTGCTACTGCGTTGCAGCTCGAATTCTATATCTAGGTGGTGACTGTGATGCCATGTGCTTTTTAAATAAGACCAATATGCTATCTGAAGTGCAATTAAATGAAATCTCAAATGACCTCAGCACGGGGAATGACACGATTGGAAACCAATGTGATCAGGAGGATTTGATTTCTGAAAACAAGGCACTTAAACATGAGAAACCAGTACTAATCTCGTCTAAAGATGCTGTTATTGGGTATGATAGGGGAGTTACTTGTTCGTGGCTGCATTTGCAGCATGTTACATTGCTGGCTTTATATATTGCACTGGGTACAGTGAAATGTTGCTGCTTGCACAATATTCAACTAAACATGGTAGCCATGCTAAAGTGTCCATGCAGAACACAACTCATCCACTATTAAGAACTGCAGTGGAACCTTCATAAACGAAAATCGCTTAAGCGAAACTGCTGCCTAAACAGGACACCATCCTGATGGTTGGTTGGCTCTCTGCAATGTCTCGCACTAAATAGAATGCCTGGTAAATGGAACCAATTTCCCCAGCCCCTTGAGGCTCCATTTAAAGAGTGCCCACTGTAAAAATATAGGGGGAATCCTGTTCAGAACTTTCGCAAATCTAGTCGTAAACAAAACTGCATTTCAGTGGGAGTGAAATGCAAAAGCACCCGTGTACTAAGATTTAGGTGCATGTTAAAGAAGCCCAGGTTGTCCAAATTAATCCGGGGTTACTCGCTACGGCATGTCTCATAATCAGCAGGTGGGTTCTGGTTTGTAAAATACGGTTTATTTTTAATAGCCTGCTCGGAAATACAGCCCAATAACTACACTAAATTATGTAAGTTGTTTGTGTGTTGAGTCCCAATTTCTTAATTTAGTACTTTGACATTTATCATATATGTGTGCTAGTCCATGCAAAATACTACTGATCAGCCTCATTATACGAGCCACTGTTAATTTAGAATGGCTTAGTCAAGCAACTTAAACTTACAGCACAAACACCTAAGACGGACCACAAAAGGAACATACGACACATCGAGGCTAACAACTTCTTTATTTCTTCGTCGTCGATGCAATATAAACCCTAGACCACACAACCGTGCAGGCACTCAGATTACATTACAGAGATCTGCCAAATTATCACATAAGCAAACGTAGGAATTCAAATTCAGATGGGTGCAGGGACAAAGATATCTCACTGATGCAATTATCGCCTTGCCTTTTTATGTGGTAGGCCTCTCATGCTCATTCTTCGCGCATGCTCATTCTTGCTTTTGCCTAGAATCGACGTCCCGTCAAGTTGTGCCTCACAATTGTTGCAAGAGTTTATATGCGCACCAAGGTGCGCTGCTCTATCTACATTTTTGTTTACTTTTTGCGCATGTTCCCTGAGTAGCTCATTGACACAATGCCCTATCTAGCCAAGCTATATCTTACCACATGAGAGTGGAATGGTGTAAACCACGCCGACAGCGCGCGACACATATGAAGCACTATGCCGAATTTGGCCTCCTCCTCTGCTCTCTCCGCAGGTGCGTGAGCATAGCTTTAAAAGCTTGTTCGGCGAAGAAAAAGCCAAAGGAACACTATGCCTGCAAGCAACTCCCTTGAGTTGATAGATGACCTTATGGATTTAAGGGACCACGCAGGGAACATGCGCAAAAAAGTAAACAAGAATGTAGGTAGAGGAGTGCACCCTGTTGCGCATGCAAACCCTTACAACAGTTGTGAGACACGACTTGATAGGACGTCGATTCTTGGCAAAAGCAAGAATGAGCATGCGCAGCTTGCCTTAGAGGCCTACCACATAAAAAGGCAAGGCGATAATTGCATCAGTGACATATCTTTGTCCCTGCACCCATCTGCATTTGACTTCCTACGTTTGCTTATGCGGTAATTTGGTAGATCTCTGTAATGTAGTCTGTGCGGTTGTGTGGCCTAGGGTTTATATATGCATCGATGACAAAGAAATAAAGAAGTTGTCAGTTAGCGCCAGTGTGTGCCGTATCTGCCTTTTGTGGTCCGTCTTAGGTGTTTGCGCTGTAAGTTTAAGTTCAGAATTATGTACCAACTAGGCCCAAGTGGAGTTTTACTGTTGGTCAAGCAAGCTCAATATATAGTCTGTGCAAAAGTGTGGAGTGTCAGTGCAAAGTAACAGTTCAAACACATGGCTATGTAGTTACAGTTCAGTATGAAACGAGATAAGATTTCATAGCATTTCTTTCATTTGCTAATTTCATTGTGTTAGGACATGTAGAATACTAGTAACTGGCATGCATGCTTACAATGTACAGTATTCTTTTTTAAAATCAAGACAATTATTTTACTGGGGCAGAAATTTGCTTTCTTTTGGGCCCGAAAGTCAACATATATTTCTTACATTAGTGTTTAATAAATTTTCTTTGCTGTCAATGTGTGTGTCTCGTGCATTTTTCCTTTCAGCAAGTAGCAACTGCTCTCGAAGGCGTTTGCTGGCCTCGGAGGCACTTCCGGTAACTAGCATTTTCGATAGGACGATTGTATAAAAGCTTTGCAACGAGGGGGGCTCTGTGATCAGCGAAAGAAAAAAATGAAGACGGGCGGTGACGGGTTCATTCACCATTGGACCACGTGTGCGCGTGACTTGGTCGATTCAGCGGTGGCCGTGTGCCGTCGATTGGACCACGTGCGGCGAGCCCGCGGCGAAATGCTTCGTGGCGGTACGCCGCGCCTATGCAGCAGCAGACGGAATACCGGAGGCCACAGTGTCGGACGCCGGCGTTCGCTCCGAGCAGGTGCGACGCCTGCTCGGGTGGCAGCTCACGGACGGACGAGTTCCCTTGAGCCTTGATCGCCGGCGTTCGACATTTTGGCCTGCGGCGTTCCGTCTGGTGCTGCGTAAGCGCGTGACCCGCGCCACCAAGCATTTCGCTACGTGCTTGCCGCACCTAAACTAAAATGCCTTTAATTCCTTCACAAAACTCCCATTGTACCTCCCCGTCAAATGGGGGTGAAGGGGGTGAAGTGGGCGTATTACGGTACCCCCGTTTTGTGCCCAATTAATGCCCATGGCATGGGAGTTTTATCGTACGCCCATTCAATGGGAGGAAAAAGATGTACAAAAGGGAATGTCCTAGAGGACAAGCAAAAAACGCCCATCTGGGTGTTTTTCTGTTTACAGTGTACGTGGGCACGAGCGAATAGAGTGAGTGATAAGCGAGTACCAGCGTCAAACGTCTAGCCCGAGCGGGAGCTACGCTACCAGAAAGGCAACTTGGCACCAGCGTCCGTGGTCGCCGATGAACAGCTTGACAAGGACAAGCCCGCGCTAGCCCACCAGCGTCACACAAAAGTGGCCTCGCAAAATAATTTCCGCTAGATAAAGTGATGTGTAAGTTGTACATCTTATGAAAAGCGATGCTCGCGGTGGAAGCGTCAAGCACCAACAGGAGCTCATGCAGATACTTGTGCAACTGCGCGACAGTACACGGCTACCTACGGTGCACGGTGAATCGGCTCAGCTGTGCAGGCATCGCAGTCGGCAGCGCCCCGAATATCCGCGTGATTTCTCCTTTGTGTGAAACTATTGCGAGTGGTAAAGTGGCAACAGCGGTAACAAAGTATTGCGGCTGGTGACCATCGGTGGCTCGTTGCGAAGCGCCGCGAGCCTTATATAGCTTCCAAGCGAACTGGAAAAGGCCTAGCGACGATGTCGGCTCCATCGAGCGCTCAACGGCGGTGAAGGCTGCCGGCGATATAAGAGTGACCGCTCTTCTTTTGCCGATTAACCAAGTCGCTGTGCGGCTGCCGTAGATATTGAGGACCCATCCTTTGCCGTTCGCGAGCAAAGCAGCCATCGAATGGCGACCCTCGAACGGCAAACGCGTGCAGCGAGCTACCGTGCCCAACGTGAACGCACCTGTACACCGCGAGCCGGCTCGTGCCCGTACCGCTTCGGAGCGGTTTACGGACGCCGCCGCACAGCAGCCGGTATTACGAAATTAGGCATGAAATTTTTGAAACGGTCTTGACTATGCATTTTCTAAACGCCAGAGATCGTTTGTTGAAGCGCTATGCATCTACGACTGCTTAGACGCAAAATATCTTAGGTCATCGCCGCGACCGTGCTACTATTTCATGGTCGTTAATTGAAATTAGTTCATATATTATGGTTTTACAATAACAAGCATGCATGCTGTCGGTGCGCTTAGTAGCTCATTGTATTGTTGCAAGCATTCTGTCGTGATTTATTGCTTATTCACGCAAAAAAGAGACGCTGCCACTGGCACCATGATGGTGGTGAGATTGCCATGGATATATATGTGGAACAAAACAAGAGGGTGGTGAAAGCGGGAGCCAACGTTTCGACAAGTGACTTGTCGAGACGTTGGGTCCCACTTTTACCTTGTTCTCGGTTCGCTCATCGCCTTGAACTTCCATCTGCCACCTTCCCCGTCTCTTTCCTGGATATCACGTTTAGTACGACAGGCCAATTTCTCAAGATAGTCGCTTTTCCCATTCCCGCATTCTTTAGTAGTGAATAATTGTAAAAATCATGCACCTTCTTGATTCCAAAGGGACTAAGCGTGAGCGTCGAATGTCCAGTTGGCTATCCCGAGTGGATGTCGCAAATTGTAGCTGAACACCAGTTGTAATTTTGTTTCTTGCAAATTTCATGTTTAATCTGCTGTTGCAGTTGAAGTTTATTGATAACATTGAAGTAATAGTTAAATTCCAGGTAAACACTAAGACAGGAGAGCTCGCAAAACGCGGGGAAAGCGGAAGATGGAGACTAACGACGATAAGCAAAACGAGAACAAGGTAAAAGCGGGAGCCAACGTTTCGACAAGTGGGCTATGGCCTTGAAAAAGACAAGTCACTAGTCGAAACGTTGGCTCTCGCTTTTAAGTTGTTCTCGTTGGGCTCATCGTCTTGAATTTCCATCTCCCGCCTTCCCCGTGCTTTCCCTGCATGGCTATCTACGCAGCTTAGCAGGTACGTCTGGGTGGGCAATTCAAGCAGTGTTTGTGTGGGAATGTTGGCGATGTAATTTAGGTTCTCTGTTATGATTAATTTGTGCATAGGAATGTGTAGGTTGAAGTGAAATGTCTGAAAAACTTCCGGACTGCGAAGGAAAAAAAAATTTTTTTTTAGAACAACGAAAGTCCTTTTCTTTCCTTTTTTTGTGACATCTATCGGTTTATGCCATAGCTACTGCGTTTAGTGGTTCTAAGCTACTCCGTAAGGCGGTTATCAAGAATGCATCACAAATGCAGCAATTACGAGAGCACCACAAATGCAGTAATCAAGAATGCATCAGAAAGGCGGTGGCCAAATACATGCAGAAAGTTATCAACCACTCATCACAAAGACACATCACAGTGTAAACACAATTTCTGGCAGCTTTGATGAGGATTGTATACAGCTATTCACCAGACTTTCAGCAAACATTTTTTCACTGTACAGCTAGGAACTTGCCAGGCAATTGAGGAGATTCTTAAGGTGTTACGGTTAGGGATCACCTCGGTGAAGGATTCACTAGCAAACTAATCGGAGTGCTCGTACTAAACTTTGAACCCTATGTCACTCTAAAAATGCCGAAGTTTAACGCGCGGCGATATACAGGGCGTTTCAAGTAACTTGTGCCAAGGATAAAAAAAAATAAAGTGGTTAGCCGCGGATGAATGAAACTAATGGCACATGATTTGCCGCCATGTGGCGCTCCTTAGCGTATTTTTTTACATTCCGCTAAATTTGTTAATTACCTGGAGTTAATTATACAAAATTTGTAATATTCACTTTAGGGCCAAAAGCGTTTCTTTGTGTAGTAGGGGGGGGGGGGGGGTTCAGAAACGGCCGGTCCGATTTTTTTCTGGCAGCGTATATGCTGCGCGGCGATTTTTTTTTCGGCGCTTAAAAGAAAGCCCGCGAAATATAAAATAAAAACACGCGACTGCGCTCCTGCCCTACCCTATTGCAGCTCTCTCAACCGTGTGTCGAGCCTATCGCTTATCAGGGATGACGGCGCTTCCTTTCCGTGCGCCACAGCGCCAAGGATGCTGCCGCACTGGGAAGCCGATGCCTAGATCTGCGGCCGCTCATTGGCCACGGTCTGCGCGCACGGTTCTTTCATATGAACCGCGATTGAGAGCGCTACAATGTGATAGCGCAAGAGCGCATGCAGTCGCGTGGTTTTATTTCGTACCGTCGCGGGCTTTTTTTTTTTTATTGAGATGAATATTAGGAGAGGTTGGCGCCTTTATGGTGGCACCGGCTACTCCTTGTCACTTGGCAAAGGAAACAAATTTGCGTAAAAAGGGAGAATAGCGACACGAAATATGGCACTCAGTAGAACACTGCATGAATAAAAAATATACAGTCCAACAGTACATGAGTCGCAAAGTTCTGTGCATTAGTCCAGTCCACGTACGCATATATAATGTCAGATATTTAGAACCGACATAACACACAACACATGTAATGCACTGCAAGTTCAGAGCAGAATTATACAAATTGCATAAAAGTTGCGATCACCACATAAACCAATTATGAATCACGAACAACGTTTATGTCACTCATTTAGCGCATTCGGATCATCTGATACCTAATATTTTCCCAAAATGTTGGTCTCTTCTTTAAACGCCGAAAAAAATCTGCATGCCGCGCGTGTATACGTTTCCCCCAAAAATTGGATCAGTCGTTTCGGAACCCCCTCTACAACGCAACGAAAGGCGCTTGGGCACAAAACTGACTATTAAAAATTTTACCTAATTCATCTTATTTCATTAACTAATCAGGCGGAATTAATTAAGCGGGTGATAATTAAGCTGCTTGCCCTTCCCTTCAGCCTTAACCAAACTGCCCACTTTCGTTGGCTTTAAGAGCGGTAAATTGATGGCTATAGACCGAACATTTTTAGATGTCGTGACTAAGAAGATCCTTCGGCAAAATCAAAGAAGAAATATCATCAACGATGGAGCGGTAGGTAATGACATTGTTCTTAACGTGGTCACGTCGTCTAGAGGTGGAAAATGAAAGCACTGTGCCAATACTATCACCTATACGAGATGCGTAACGTGGTGGAGACCGGCTGCGCAATCTATTGACGTCATGAGGATAAAAACTCGGCGTCATGGTGAATGGCCTACGTGGAGAATTCTTCCGCGCGCGACGCCTGGCGTGAGACATAACTGCGCACAGGTAAACATGATGTAACCGCAGACAGTAGACGAGACGCGGTACGTTGATGACTAATGAAGCATTTCACGCTTACGCGCACATGCGCAGACAGACCAGACGATGAGTCATTTTGAACTAAATATGTTAGTACAGAGCGGTCGGTTCATTCTTGCAGTAGATGGCCCTGCATTCATTGAGCACCAGTACTAGGTTATGCCGCAAACTTTGTTTTCTGGTTTTGCGTTTGTCATTTTCTGCGTGCCGGTCTATGCTTACACCACACTGCCCATTTATTTCGATTGCTAGGCACAATTCTGAGAAAAAAAATTTATGAGTAGCTTTTCCGAAAAAAAAAAGGAAACCAAAGAAATTTCGTTTCCTTACTATAAACGATGTTCAGAAGTGGAAAGGGTAGAAATAAGTTGTAGTCATGAAGTAACGAATGCACTCGCGAAATTTTCAATCTAGAATATGAAATACAAGACAGGCGGCAGCCCCATTATGCATGCAAGTCGCATTGCGCTTCCCTGCCATAATATAGTCCGGAAGCACCTTGTTCCAGCAAGGGTGCCTCGGCATTTTCCGATAATAACAAGTTGCCGGCCTGGAGCCTGCACCTCTTCCAATATTCTCGTTCGTAGCCTGGAAAAGGTAAACTAGGAGCACAGGTGCATAACACAGGAAAAGAACCCGTACATTGAATCCTGGATCAGAATGCATAAAAAGAAACTAAAATTAATTTGTTTTAAAATTGCAACGATGTGCAGGAACATATATGCATTGGAGGTCGCAGATTGTGAATAAGCGACAACCTTTTTATAGCTATTATTTCTCAAAAATGGCCATAAAGGAAGCTTTTTGAGGAGTCCATCCCGCCCTGCCGAGTTATTTTTACCCCTTTTCTTGTTCGGAATTTTTCCATTGTTGTTCTTTAACATTGGCGCAACTTGCATTCTTTTCAAACCTTGAGGGAAGAGGTGGTGCACCTGCTGTAAATTTCTCAGTAGTTCCAGAGATTACAGTTATTGCCGCATTGGTAGAAGAGGAAGCGGAGTCCTAGCCACGACAAACGAAATAACCTCTCCAAATACGTGATGCTACCAATATAGAGCTATCGTGGGCTTGCGTTTAAAGCTTCTCCATGAACTCTGCCCTCGGTATATGTTATAGGCCTCAGGATCACCAAGTAACATTTTGTGCGTACCTTTACGACTGGTATTTTTTTAGCGATTAAAATTTTTCCACATTTATTCGATCCAGAATTTTCAAACAGCACCCAAAACACCGGACGTAGATAGACGTACACGGGACGGGCGCACCCTTATGCTGAAGTTAGGAAAAAAAAGGAACAAGTGAAAAAGTATTAGCACATGTACGGCAACCGAAATACCGCCATAGCTTGGTGACAATTTTCAAGTTATACACAGATAAAACGAAGCAACGCCGGAAATGGTCGCTATTGCTTTTGTTTTTGTCAAGTGTTCACAGGCAGTGCTCCACGATCTTTTTATTTTATGTTAATATGAATACGAGTTGCTTCCATGGCTTTCTTACGACCTTATATTTGGTATGGTCTATAGACCATACGTACTATAGTAGGTATGCGTACCATGCGTACTATACACAACCCCGCGTACGCATGATTGTGTTTTGAAAAGACTGCTGGCACGCACATTCGGAATGGTGCACAAGCAGGTGCTCTACTGCATTCACTATTATAGTGTTATTAAAGAGGAGTTACCCCCGCCCTTCCTTTCTCGCGTGGTGTATGTGTCTTGTCTTTGTGATGTGCCAATCCCGAATCTAGTGCAGGCTCAAAATTGTGGACCGACATGTGCCCCTGCGCCAATTGGTTGCATTGGTGTGCTTGATATATATGTATGTATATATATATATATATATATATATATATATATATATATATATATATAGCTTCGCGCAGAATATATACTACCTCTAGCGCAGAAGCCCGATCGACTAACTGTTACGCGAGGAACGCTTTGCCAGACGTATGCCTTATAATAAGATCAGTTTTGCATGTGAAAGGCACCAAATTATTCACAATTAATCAGCAGGTTAGTATACGTCAAAATGTGGACCGATCCCGAAGCTTATGCAGTTTATGAATTTTTCATTCCATATTCAAGGTTTACTTCTTCTTTTTGCTTTGCCATTATACTGTACAAGGCCCCCTTGCCCAATGCCTCAAATAAAGGTAATACTTTTCTTTCAATAAATAAATATATAAATAAAATATACGCGACAGCACTGCACCAATTTTCAAAATGTGATACTGCAACAAAATTTTGTACCATATAACTGATCACGTGCATCTATTTCGAAGATGCATCCGTTACAGGTTAAGGACAGAAGTTTCCAGAACGAGCGGCACGTTCTCACAAACAAGCAGAGTTTGTCACTCGGCCCCTAACAAAACGGTATCGCTATGCCCGTAATAACTGGCAGCGCGTTGCTACGTCATGCAGCCATAAGTGAGACAGATAAGAACCGTGTGAAAACAATTCAACCACTTGTGCGGCAATAGTAGTTCGCTACACAATTGAAGAGGTGAAGACTTATTACTCGGATCATTCCGATATCGTGTCTCCGAAATGGAAATTTTCGATGTATCGAATTCATATTTCGGTTTTAATTGCTCCAAATCACAATCAAAATGGGCAAACAAGACACTTTATTACGTTAAGTTCAGTTGTATATTAGTCTGCACTTCTAGTACACTGTATGGCACGCCTATAGCCCACTCGTTGAGGCCGCCCTAAGCGTTGCTTGCTTTCATAGCCCAAGCAAAAGTAAGCAGTAATGGAAATGAACAGACGTAAATAGTGCGATTTTGTATTTATTGACAAATTATCTTTCACCTTCAATTGCCGTCTTCATGGCGGGATCGTTCTACAGTTACCGTTATTTAATGGTAATAGAGGGGGCACCGACTAAAATTAATTTCAGGGATCCCTGGAGGACGCGTTCAGGAGAACCTATGACGAGGTTATGCGACCTTCTAGTTTACTTCGATTGTTTCATTTCAGTCACCCTACCCCTGAGAAGGGCAAGATTCGGGCGGTGCTACCATAATCACCTGCAAAAAGGCGGCCTCTGCACTTAGCCAGTGGGCTTACTCTAACGATCACGGCTTTGCTGCAGGGACAAAGGTAGCATGATAATATTTATTGTGCGAGTTGAAGTCGCACAAACCGTATATCTCTAACGTTCGTAAAGCTCTGTGTGCTATCGCCTATTGTGTGTTGCCGCGTAACTTGGCCGTTACGCGGCGTTGATGTATATGCTGTCCGGAAATTTAAATGACGCCGGCTGCGACACGTACTGTTCGTCAGAAGCTTAAGTTTGATGTGCACTGCCCCCCTCCTAAATTTCATACAGCTATATACAACGGCTTTTAGGTTTATATAATTTTGCGGCGAGATGTCAAAATGGGTTTATGTGCAATAATTACACAGTGCCAGCGAGTGGCACCACAACAACAAAGATGGCGGGAGGAGGCCCAGCTCTTATTATTCCTCGTCTGCTGTGCAACGTCTTCTTCGTCCACAGAACAGGTGACTCATAACAATATCAAAACCATTCGCGCAACGCCAGCGAACGCGTGGAGAAGAGGCGGGACGTGGTCGACCGCAGCAGCAAACGAACATCATGGCGCTCCGCACGATGTCGTCTGCCAAATGGAGGACCACTAAAATGGCAGAAGAGCGCAGTGGCATGCTGCGGCAGAGCGGCAGTCAATACCGTCTGATAAGGTACAATATTACAATAGCATTGAGCAAGAGAATGCGCATAAAATAACGTAAATGTCAAGCCGTGCATAATCTGGTAAGGAAACGTATCAGCTTATATTTGCCACTTGTGCCTAACTTTTCGTTTGTGTCGCCCGTCGATTTCTGCGACACTGGTGTGGATGGGAAAAATTATGGGCATCTTACGCACGTGCTCGGATATGTTTGAAACGACGCTTTCCTGGATTGTTTAAGTTATATACTATAAAAATTGAGCACGATGCGTACAATTGCATTTCTCGACATTCTATGGGCAATAAACGTGTAATCTGACGCAGTGATTATGTTTATGCCCCGAAAAGATCATAACTTTGATGTCATGCTACGATTATGCTTACGCACTACACGGCTGGCAAGATATTCGGAAATGTAAAGAGCGTTTCATGAGATTGCATATATACTGTGAGAAGTCTACGCAGTGATGTCACATATAACCCCGAAGTTTGTGTTTGTCGAGGGAAAGAATGGTGAAGAGTTCAGCATGCAGTGCGCAACGCCACAATGCGTTGAGGTTCACTATACCACCATACAGTATTCAACCGATTTTCTCTCGTATCTTAGCCTAATAGAGAATGGCCACGCTCGCAGCGCATTTGCGCTCACGTTCTCTCACGCACACGTCCTACGCGACGTGGCACAGCCGCCATCAGTCTCAAAGAGCTACTTGGTGTCGGCACGAATTAAGTGCGCGTGCAATTATGACCTAATTGACAAGTTTAACACAGCGTCGCTTACGCTCAGCACAAATTTCGCGCTCTGGGGTGGCTGCAGCAAACTGCGTTTATTTTGATTTTTTTTTACCAGGCGAGTCGCGCACAGACGCGTATGGCGTGCAGGTGATTTCGCTGTGAAACGACAAGGCAACCAAGAAGACACATCGTCGTGGTCCAATAAGTTGTGCATTCTGCTGTCCGCTACAGGGCATGAGCATTGCGCACTAGCGTCCCTATACGTAGCGACTCTGAATATTGTAAGGAAACGTTGGGATCAAATCCCGGCCGCGGCGCCCGCATTTCGATGTGTGGCGAAATGTCAAAACACCGTTATAGTTTGATTAAGTGTACGTGAAAGAACCTCACATGGTGTCAATTATTCCGGAGTCCGCACCCCCCCCCCCCCCTATGGGTGTACCTCTTAATCAGAATGCGGTTTTGCCACGTAAAACCCCTGAATTTTTTCTAGTGATGCGTTGGCCTGAGAAGAGCCAACGGTAAACGCCTAATTTAACCTCTGCGTTGTCTGGAGACACCGGTCTGAGCGGAGAAGTCTGCAAAAGCTCTTTTAAAACTCTCTATTGATTGAAGCAACGGGCTATTGTGTTGGGCAAGCAAGATTGCGCCATCGAACCAAGGACCATCATCATACGTGTAGCCATTTAGTTTAGTATTTTGTGGGAGTTATTCTGAAAGACAATCTTCATGTAGAGCGCAGAAGCAGCCTCTCTCAGCAATGCCGGCAGGGCTCGCTTAGAAAGCGTTGATTTAAAAGCTAAAAAAACGCGTCATGCTATGTCCTCTTTCATTATGAAGTGCGTTCACAATGGGAAAGATCCCGGTGGATCCTTTTCTATAGTGTTCTGTTGTAGAGTATGAATGAGGTCATGTGTTCGATGAACGGCCACCGCATTCCAATCCGGGTGGACAGCACAAGCATTCGTGCACCGCGCTTTGAGTGCAAGTTAGGAAACCCGAGGTTATAGGAATTGGGTAGGCCTTAGTTGTCGCTGCCTGCACATCTGTTTTGAAAACGTGTTGATAATCTAAACATTTTTCAAACACGCAGGACTGGACTGATCCTGATAGTGCCCTTTTGAAATATTGACAATTGAGAGACTAACGAAAGCTACCGAAATGCCCGAAAGTACTGACCAAATGAAGCAAGAACTTAGGAACCTGGAACAATGATTCCTAATATTGCGGTCATTTTTCCCATGCGAGTGAGCCACCCGTGGATCAGACAGTTGAGGAGCGTTCCCTCATCCGATAAGAACTGCAGACACTCAGTATGTTGCAAAGCTCTTTGATTCACTTACAGCCTTTGTGGCAACTCAAGCGTTTTATTAAGGATAGGTAGGAGCAGATTTCACCGCACGAGTTCAGCCACGAATCGGTTAGAGTATAATGCTCTGGGCACTTCAGACTGTAGGCATGATTGGTATCACGCCAGAGAGTGTAGAAGATTCACACACGTATACTTGGATGTCGTCTCATCGCCCAGACACCTCTAGGAGCTAAGGGTGCCGATGTTTGTGACTGTTGCCATACAGATATAATGGAAGGTCACGAAAAGATGCGATTATAATTAATTACGCCAGTGTAATGGAGTTGTCGTACGCAGTGTATTGAATTCTCGTCGTGTCACAGTGGACTCATGGTTCAAATATAATGCAACAGCAAATATATTTTCATTCATGCATGCGTAAGGGGAGTTGTTGCAAGTCATTTCGCTTGCTGGCGCTCGACTCAGAGAAAACGTTGGCACATAAATAAAACAGAAATCGTGGCAGTGAGAGAATTTTGTTTCCTAATTTATTTGGCGAAGCACCTTAGCTCCCGCTCTAGGCAAACCGTTCAATAAGCTTTTATGACATGCAAATATGCTAGCACCAACGCAGTCAACACTTCCTCTGACACGAGGGTTCACTGCCATCACCATATATAAATATAACAAACAGAAACGGGTCGCTACATATGCATGCCCACAAATCTTCAGCGTTTCGATTTTTCATGTGCCTTAATGGATTTCGAAAAATATGTTTTTCCATAGACTAAGAACTATACATTGTTCCCGAAGGAACAAGATAGATCTGGTGCGCCTGTTTCGAAAGGAAATCGAAACAGCTAAAATTGATTCTGCCTGTCAATATGTGTTTTCGTGTCTACCGAACCTTATTACAAACCAACGCAGCCCGTATCTCGATTCACTACCGTCGATGGGTGAATCAATAATGGTATATGGCTTCACCTGCTGCATGCACTGCACAATAGAAGCTCAACTGCTATTAGACCGCGACCAATACAACAATGTTGTGTATTCGGTCTTCTGTCGTATCGGGGAGCCTGTGGCAGTGCCATAAATGCAACATGGAAGTTGATCGCAGAGATAAATGTGGCAACAGACGCAGCAAGGTGGGCGGCTTGGAGCACAAGAGTGGGGATCTAGAACCTGCATTTCCCTAGCGCAAGTTTACTGCAACATCTGTGCACTTCGGTAGGCGCATTATCATAAATATTTCATTTCACTTCATTTATTTCAGGAAGTGCCCATGAACAGCTCTACGCCTTGGTATTCGAGCCCTTGTGTTACACGGATCCCAGAAACAGAAACCAAAACAGTAAACTTGGAATGACAGTGATATAAGAGGCAGCAAAAAAAAAAAAAGAATAAACTCAAGGACAAAAGCTAGATAAAGAGCAAATACAAGAGCAGCAAATATCAAGATCGTAACTCAGGGTATTTTGTTGTGTTGCAAGACGTGTTATAGCATTAGAGATGCAGGCTGAATTTGCCCAGAAAATGCTGAGATTACGCAAGTTAGGACGAGCACGCAGAACTTGCAGCCGACAGTAACCGCGGACAGGAGAAGTGGTTGTGCATTGTTTATACAAGAATAAATAAGCACGATGTTTTCACCTTACTTCTAGGGGTTCTAATATTAAACGAGCGCAGTACACACTCGTAGGCATAGACTACATGGCGTCCTAAAAATGGGTCGTACAGGATACAAATGAAACGTCTCTGAACAGATTCTATTTTTGCCACATTGGTAACGTGATAACGTTCTAAACAAAAGAACTAAATTCAAACATCAAGCGGACAAAAAAAAATGAATGTGAACAACACAGTTCACATTCGTAAACGTTTTTGTCATCTTTGATATGAGGCCTAACTTCCTGTAGGATGCATTACCGATGCTTGTAACATACTCTTCGAAAGTTAGCCGGTATTCAAACAATATTCCTAAGTCGCGCGTACAACTCTCTCGTTTCAAAGGTGTGTTATCAAGTGACTACTCTTATAGTAAAGTGGGCATTTGCAACACAGGAAACAGCAAGTGTCTGAGTTGGATAAATACACAGAATTCCCAAGCACAACAGTCAGCGACAGAATTCACATCTGCCGTTAGTTCACAATCCCACGTTGATTGCATTTCGCCGTAAAGTTTAATATAGCCAGCGTACAAAAGTATACGCGAATGACGCAAGGGGTATCTGTTGAAGGGGTATTTGTTGACGCAGATAGGCTGTTGCTTTCAGTTCCTTGACTCAACGTAAAATTTCGGCTGAGAGAAGATTCCGCGTGGTTTTCGAGCAGCAAGTTGGTTCACGGCAACTGGAGTTGAGCCGAGCCAACAGAGGGAGCATAAAAGGGAGCGTACTCACAGAGCTATAACGCACATCTTCCAGGTGTTTATGCTGTTTATAATCGAAGAAAGCGAAAACGTCTAAAATATATGAGCACATTACCCTAAAACCTTTAGTGACACGCAAGAGATATGACGAAGGTATAAAAACCAAGCAGAAACGAAGAAATAAAACCAAGGAGCTACGCAATATGCAACAGAGGAAGAAGAACCTGGATGAAAAAAAAAGGTTTAGAAATCTGAAGAATCCAAGGACTTTTCAATTGCTTTTATCTCAAGTACTAGGAAAAGCCTGTACGAACCTTCGACACTTCGATCCGTATAGTGCCTCTCACGTGACCTGAAGCACCCCGTCGCTCTACTTAAAAAAACACTGACAGAATACCAATGCCACTATAAAAACTCCAGGAAACCTATAAAACCAAAAAGCTCCACCGCAATGCGAATGCTTGTGCAGATCGCACGTATGTAGCAGAATAGTGCTGGCACTGCAGCTTTTGTGCATTTGCTGTGCGCAAACTGAGAATCTCGTCTACAGCAACAAGCAACGCCGATTGAGCGAATGAAGGGCGCGCCGCTGTGCGTGTATACCTATCTGTTGCAGGCTCCCAGCGCAATCAATTCTGAAGTAGGGCGCACTGCAGGTAAGCCCAACGAAAAGCAGCGCGATTTGTCGGCCGCCATTGCAAGTACGACCCGGTCGCTTGCGCGGCCATCGCATGTGTTTGCGAAGAACGTTTATTTTTTGTCTTTTTGTTCTCCGCCCTTTCGTGTAGTGATAACAAAGCCTAATGCCCAGGAAAGTTGGTATTTCTTACCAAAACGTAGTTGATGTTAGTCTTTATTATCAGAACATGATGGTGCTCGCAACAAAAAGTGACACGTTCTTCGCAAACACGCGTCAGCGAACATATTTTTCCGCCCGTAACCTAATCAGTTTTACGCAACTTCCACAACGAGTCTTTGTGCTTGTAATTGAGTACGATGGCACAATAGTGGTCTCCTCAAAGCCTCGCACCCGCAAACATCACATGTAGGGCTATCTGCCATTCCAATTAGTGCTGAATAGGCATTGGTGAAGGCAACTCCATGCCACAACCGACACAGAAGAGACGCTTCGCGTTGATGCAGACCGGCCGGAGGTCTGAGTTGTAGTGACGGGTTTAGTCTGTGCAGTCTTGTGCGCCTTGGTAAGGAGATCGTGCGAGTTAGACTGCGAAGTTGCCTCGCTGCGTCGGTCCTTGAGAAAGGAATGGGGACGCAGCGGTCTTCTTGGTTAGACGTCCGCGCTGCCTTAGCTGCCTCATTTCCTATGATACCGCAATGACCTGGTATCCACTGAAGAGAGATATCATGGCCTTTTTCTCCTAAGTGATTGACAAGTTCCACGATTTCGCGCGTCAGTTGATCGTGAGTTCCATATCGGAGAAACGACTGCACACATTGCAAGGCCGGCCTTGAATAGCAGAGGACTGCCCATTTCCCAGCACTTTCAGCACTTATCACATGAAGCGCGTCGCGGAGAGCCGCGAGCTCTGCAGCTGTAGACGTAGTGACATGGGAAGTCTTGAACCGCTGGGTTATTCTCATTGTTGGTGTAACTACAGCGCCACCGGAACTGGTTGATGTAGCTGATCCATCAGTATAGACCTTGAGGAAATTCAATGATCGTCCTCTGAGTGAAGAAACAGTACTAGAGCACCGTCCTCACCGATCATCGGCTCAGCAGGCAGTGAAGGCACTTTTGTGCTTTCTCAGAACGTCTGGTTTGCGCGAGCGGCTTTAACTCAAGTGCAGTCCGTACACGCACACCTTCTCTCTCCCTTATCTCTCCCCTTCTCCCCTTCTCCCTTCCCCCAGCGTAAGGTAGCCAACCAGACTCTTGACTGGTTAACATCCCTGCCTTCCTATATAACTCTCTTTCTCTCTCTCTACCACAACGAGTCTTGCATTTTTAATGAATCTCTCTTAACAGCAGACCCTGCCCTACTAAAACGAAACCGTATTCCCCCTGAATGCCGCGTCGAATATCATCTTATGACATACGGGAAGAAATGGGTTTTCATATGGAATCCTATATGTCTTATATCGGTATATTAGCTATGGGAGTTGTGAGGCATATGTATTCTTTAATCAGGTGATTATAGAGGGAAAATTTAACATATGCATGTTGTTTTCATAGCATGTAAATTCACTTTTCGCACGTTCAGAAGGAATGACCTTGACACATAGAAAGAATATATGTCGATCGAAATACTAGCCCCTGATGTCGTAAAATGCCTTCGTTGGTGTTACTTCTATCTGTCACACACAGATATTTCACTTTTTATAGAATATTTCATGTAATCCGAACACCAACTTGCTTTTTCACAATACAAAATTCATTTACCGGGTGTTTCTGCGAAGACATTAAGCAATTTTGAAGAATCGCTTTTGGCAGATAGCACAATTCGAGCCCTTGAGCTTGTCCCCTCGCAAGCAGTCTATATCAAACTATATCGCAAACTTCGTCTATATCGCAAACTTCGCAAGCAGTCTATATCGTAAATCGTTTGTTTCACCATTCTTTCACCTCATTTTCGCTTTTGCGTGCTTCGCGCAGTGAGCATGCTTTAGGAGCGCTGCCGTTTAAACTCGGCATCTCTGGCGCAATGCTGGGGGTCGGCACTACGACAACGAGCGCGTTCACGAGCCAACTCTGGCTGACGCTCGCGGTAGGCAGCGTCTTCATCAGGAGTACGCACTACCCGTGGTCTTCTCACAGTTACGATGGAATGTACGGAACCACTATTCCAAAGCTTCGTATATTGACCGCAAGGCCCACCACTGGAAATGCGGGTGCTGCAATCGTTTTGATGATTCGCTAGATTGGTTTGACGATTGGAGTGGCTGCCGGAACTTCTTGCTGGCGCAAGAAGTGCCCGCAACCATGCGCTCCTAGTATCGCTGAGCACCGTTCGTTGGCCACTAACCACCAGCGTAATATTGGTTTCTTTCGTGGTAGGGTGGAATCAATTGTCGATAAGTTCGATGCCGATCTGGCTCGATCGCCGAAAAATGCACCGTGTGACAACCATATAAGATTCGCGCATAAGATAGCATTCTCACAGGGGAAAGGCGCCACTCCAACCTCTTTCCTCCTGTTGAGCTGTTCTTTGTCTCCCCCGATAGGTCACGTGGGCCCTTTCAAGCAAAGTCCGACAACGACGGCACAGGGTCCGCATAAACAGCTTCGCTGTAAAAAGCATCTAGAGCGCGCTGACACTCATACTGGTCCCAGTCTCTCCTATCATTGCAGCTTCCATGCTGTCCCGCTCTGGTTTTTATGCGAAGCATATTACGAGAGCTCAACCCAGCTCCTCAGGCGCGGCGGTGTCGCCTTGAATACCACGTGACACCGTGACGTCATGACAGAGGAGAAGTGGCTTTGGCTCAACTCTTGCAAGATGGGCTGGGTGGGAATCGAACCAGGGTCTCCGGAGTGTGAGACGGAGACGCTACCACTGAGCCACGAGTACGATGCTTCAAAGCGGTACAAAAGCGCCTCTAGTGAATGCCGTGTTGCCTTAGAAACGAGCTGTTTCTAAGGCTCAGGCGTGCGTCGCTTGCTCAGGCGCACATTTCGTTGCCGCGCCGAACGCTGCGTTGCTCGACGCTCACCGCGTCCAATGCGGGGCGTCCAAGGCGAAGCAGAGTAACGCATGAGTTGTTTCTTCGTCTAGCCGAACCAAATGTAGCCAAGCAACAGCAGTTCACCAAGCTAAACAGTGGTTCAACAACTAAAATAAAGGCTAGTATGCTTCGCATCCTGGGCTTAACCTTACCTAAGCCACAGCCATTTTTTATTTGTCCGCGGCTTACAACATGCATATTCTGCAACTGTAGATAGCCGCCACAACGTTTCCTGTGGGGGAACAGTTTCGAGCCTTCTCCTGATTTCAGGCGTTCTCCTGCGGTAGCAGCTAAAGTGCTGCCGCAGCCTATCATTGAGGCAGTGGTCCCTTTATCACTAGCAAACACGACCGTAGCTGAAATGAGCTCGGCAAACAACACAAGTGGCGCATGCGCAATTCAATTTCTTCGGCCAGGCGCCGGACACAGAAGCCAGTTTAGTGTTCCCTCCAGTGATGGCACTGCAAACAAAAATGGCGCTTCACGCCTACCATCAAGAGCACGACCATTCATTAAAGAATGTACGCTGCTGCCAATGCTGAACAATAGAAGCTTCCGTTGCACACGATCTAATCAAGCGTAGGATAAAAGTACCAATCATTAGCGCTTCATAACTTTGCGAACGGCCAGCTGTAGTGCAAGTTTGCCAGCCATTTACGCCAGCAGTGGCAACCTCATCTTGGAACGCCGCCGCCAACCTCTAGCCATGGCGTGACTAAGTCGACTTTGTGTCAGGAACAATTCGCGCGCCCTCCACTCTCCGTCGCTTCATCTAGGATGCGTTTGACGAAGCAGGCTTTGTGCTGAAACCGCCACCGTTACGCTCTAACCTTGTCGCCGTTGTGACTGAATGAGTTCGGCGGGCCAACTATTGTTACCGAACTCCCCAACGCGGACCTGATCTGCTACTGGTGGGGGAGTTGCCACGGGAACGTCGTCCTAGGCTTCTTCCCACGCGCCGACCAAGTCGCAAGACAATGTGCTACCCGGGCGCGATACCCGGGTCGGCTCCGTGTTCTACGAAGCCCCTCTGACGTCGGCTTCGACCATGCTACCTCTGTGTGTGTGTGTGTGTGTGTGTGTGTGTGCGTGTGCGTGTGTGTGTGTGTGTGTGTGTGTGTGTGTGTGTGTGTGTGTGTGTGTGTGTGTGTGTAACCCCTCTCGGGGAGAGGTGGCGTGTTTACAATGACTGGACGAACGTTTTCCGTCCCCTTGGAATCAAGGGGGGACCGAGTGGTTATCAGCCGCTGTTGTGCGGATGCTCGATACACTTTCTTAAGCAGTCATGTTAGACTGAGCCACTTTTCTTAAGCAGTCATGTTGAACTGAGACACTCTCTCAAGCAGTCGTGTTAGACTGACGTACTTTCTCTCGCAGTGATGCTAGGCTGATGAACTGCATGTAAATACTGTAAATAAACCCGTATTAATCGTTCTCGATGAGGAGCAGTCCTTCCCTTCATCAACGTCCTCAGCGTGGATAAGTTGGACGACGGCATGGGCCAGCTACCTTCTACTTCATGCCGGACTCCAATCTTGACAACGGATCACGAGCGATGGGATTGAGCCCCCAATCCTGACACTGTGCTCCTACTATGGGCCACCTCACGCCCCCTTTATTCATCATCGTTTGAATCAGAAGAAGGGCCGGTATCATTTTCTCTTGCTTTCAGGACTTCTTGAGAACGCACGGGAAACAAAAGTAGCGACCTCGTTGCGCAAGCTACTGAATACCGAGATCTCCAGATAAGACGTTGATCGTTTGAAGTTTTAGCGTGACTTCGTACAGGCTGCAGTGTTTCATTTTTATTGTTTCATTGTCTATGCCACTCTTGCATTTAAAATAAATGGTAGTAAGCTCTAACAATCAATTTCTATGCAATAAGGGTTCTGATACTATTTATGTAATGACATAAATTATGTCCGTTTTTGCTTTGTAAGAAGGGCAAAAAGCGTTCCAAATACGGCCATCGCAAGGCAAAACAACCCCGCAACAGAGCGATCGGCACGCAAAAAGCACAGATGTCTGATAGAATATGCGCAGGTACTGGGTGAGCGATATATTGGAGTACACTGATTAAGTTTTGGCTGCTGCCACATGCTGATTGTATTTCCGGCACTTGTTGCATGTCATTAAAGACATAGGAGATAATGTCTGCCTCTTGTAGTGTTGTATGTGCTCCGAATGTTGCATGAAACAAAACAACACCTATTTCTGTTCTTCGTGTAAAGTGTTGAATATATCGAGAAATAAACGCTCATAGAAAATGACAGCATAACCGCGCATTGTTCTTGTGTAAAGTAAATAAATGTTTGAATACATTACTTGTGTGATACTTCTGGTGTTTGCCCTCCCCCCCCCCCCCTTCTTTGTGATATTGCCTTCTTAATAAACTTCTTTACACCACCTTTTGCTTATAAAATGTAAGATTGAAGTAGTGCTGATTACTTCCTACACAATTGAAACTTGCTAAGCGTACCGAACATCGTTAACATAATACAAATCCAAGTTAAAAATTATTGCTTATCAAGGAAAAGTTTAGCGTACCGAAAGGTGCCCTTATGATAAACTGCTCAGCCGAAATAACGATTGAGCAGGAATATGCAGCCGACTGTGGGGCTTCGATACGTTAAACTCCAAAGTATAATTTAGTTTTAACAATAGGGTAAAATGACCTCCTTGAATATTAAACGAGAAGAAAGGAAACCGAGGGGCTCAATCTTTATTATATATTGACATGCAAGCCCAACAGATCGGTTCACTTCCATTAATATGTGCACGAAGTTCGAATAATTACTGCTCCTCCTCCTTGCCCCCTCCTTATACGTAATCTTCGGTCAGGTCGAGCACCTATTAAAGTGTGAAACAACAGATGTAGGCAGAAAAGTTAGATGTGTTGGTGAGTCTACTTCTAAAAGGATTAAAAAATCGTCGAGATGTCAAAATACCTTTACAAAAGCACGCTAGACGAAAGATCACGGAGGAGCTAAGCTACCCAGGACACTATACAGATGGCCATGCTTCTGAGAGTGCGTATATGCTATCTTGAAGATAAATTAACATCACGTCAAAGTAAGACCTCAGCAAATTGAGGAATACATTCTTAGAAACAGCAAACTCGATTTGAAAGCACGACGTAGCTGAACGATCCATGAATTCACTCGCAGCTGAAAGCTGTACGCTGTGCGGATCGCAGTAAATGCATTCTTTGCTGTCGACGGACATACCGCGATGTGCTACTCTGGCCCCTTGATGTGGAACATAAATCGCACTCTCAGAGCTGCTGACCTTGAAGGTATCCCGTGGTGACAACTTATTCACATGCTTATGCATGTATACCTGAGCGGGAGAGGCTGTCCTAAGCTTTCCTCAGGACAGCCTGGCGGACAACTTTTATCGTTTTAGAGGGCACAAGGACTTGTGCATTCTTGCAGGAAATAATAATAATAACAACAATATTAACTTTCAGACCACCTGCTATAATGCCTTGCACTTGCTTCTGCAAATGATGTCGGTTCATGTGTTCAAGTAGAGTCAATACAGCCGATGTGCACTTGACCAGCTTCACCTTGGTTTGCGGGAAATTTTCGTTGCGCCCCCCCCCCCTTCAGCAGATGCTTCCCCTTCTGCAATTATGCTTCGCGAACTGGCACAATCTGAAATAAAAACTTGTACGCGAGTATTCAAACAAGAACAACGTGCCATCTCTCCTAAGAATTGTTTAAAAGAGATCGGCTGTTTACGAAATTTACCTCATTTGCAAGAATTTCGTATTGGATCATCACTCCTTCGCTGTCATCTTTTTAGCTGTCTCAATTGGCCAGAGCAAGTTTGCGTTCGCGTGTCCTTGGATATTGTTCCGTGAATTTAGGCCGAACGACCAGATTTCCTAAAGCTTTGATATCGTAAGTACCATATTTGAATAGGTGGCCTACTCGCTTATTATTAGTTCACTATCTCTATTTATCTGTGTAGATTCTTAATAACCGGTCAATTGGGCGAGTGGCTTGCGATTGTACGGGTCTACAACAGTGCATGCAGTCGCGCTCACTTGCTCGTCCTTCCTCCGTTCGTTCGGGCTATTCGCTTACATTGACAATCATTGTCGATGACTTTGGCGTAATTGCTTCAATGAAAAGACCTGAAATAGTGCGCGCCAGGAACCCACCGCAACGTGTCTGAAATGAACCAATAAATGCTTCGAATTATTATAGTCCAAGGAGCCCATATAATTTCTTCGTAAACTGCGGAACAACCCAACCGGCAACCTGTAAGCACCCACACCAAAAACCTGCTCAAGCTCAGGGCCCACAACACGCTCGAAGAAATAATCGAGGTACAAGAGCGTTCACAGCTGCTCAGGCTATCCAGCAACCCGGCGGGTCACAAGGTACTCGATGAGATGGGCCTCAACCCTGTCGACCAGTGCCCCGAAGCCATGCGGATTCCCAGCGACATCAGGTCTCAACTGCACATCACGCCCTTTCCCCGAAATATGCACTCAGCAAACAACGTCGGCAGACGTCGGACCAGGGGTACAGCTCTACTCGAGCATGTCCGCAACAACCACATTGAGCCAAGCTTCGTGGATGCCGCGGCAAATGTACAACTAGAGACATTCGCCATCTCCCTCGTCGACTCCAATTAGAGGCTCACTTGCTGCGCTACGGTACGCATTTCGAGGCCCGTGGTAGCCGAACAGGTTGCAATCACGCTGGCTGTGCTCGATAGTAGCAGAGAGGCAATATATAGCGATTACAACGCAGCCATAAAGACCTACCAAACCGGGATGGTCTCCCCTCAGTCCCTCCGCATTCTCCAAAGCGCCAAAATATATCTCCGCGTTCTCTCACTTGGTTTCCCGCTCACTTGGGGTCGACTGAGGGCTCTCCCTCTAATCCTAACGACGGCGCGCACGAGGCCGCGGGAGGACTCACTGACCGCGGCGCCTTGGCAGTCCCCCTGCACCGCGGGAAACCCTTGCTCACGTTTCATGAGGTTACCACCCACTACTATCGGTCAAGACGGGCATTCCCCCTCCCGCACCCCGCCTTATTCAGGGCGGGGGCGGTGACCCTTCTACTTTTACAAGCCCGTGCGAATCCGAACCTTGCGGTTCTTCATGCAATATACCCTCAAAGGTATCCCTGCCTGGTATCCCTGATAGGTATTCCTCAGTGCCCAGCCTGTGAACTAACGGCAACATTGGATCATATGTTGTGGGAGTGTGAAGCCATCAGCTCCTCCTTCAGCGAGGATAGGGGGGCTGTGTTCTTGGGCAGCCCCGAATTCAACGACCAAACCCTGGTCATCTAGAGTGCCCGCGATCGGACCGTCAAGCTCGGCTTAGCGGTCCCTACGTGGGACTAGCCTGGTGGCGCGGGGTACCCCCTGCGTCTTCTTTGGACCTAATAAAGTTATTTCACTCCCTCACTCACCGGCAAAGATAAAGTGTGTATACAAAATAGTGACAGTACACCTTTCTTGCCATTGTTTCATTGGGTATTTCGTGTTCTTTATTGATTTGTGGGGTATAACATCTCAAGAGCGGCAATGAGAGAGGGCGTAGTGAAAGGCACAGTGTTATTCTCACCAGCTAGGAATCTTCAATTCGTTCTTGAAATGGTTGTTGATATCATTCGCTGTCACGAGTGACTTCCTGCCCATCCCGCCAGCTATTTCAGAGAGGGCCCGCAGCGGGGCAGATAATGAGGAGCTGTCTAAATGAACCAATGCTATTTTCATAATACTGCTCGCAAGATCGCCAATCTTCGAATGGTTCGATTTTGTGTAACTATCCTTTCAGCAAAAGAACTAAACGCTAAGCCATATCTGCCGTGAAAACAAGAGGCAAGGAATAAAGTTGCAGGATGACGAAAGGCGCACTGTAGCAATTCGATAAGCTAGCTAAGTTTCATCTACCTCCATTTGTGAAAGTTGCGATGACAGATAGAGCCATCGTTTTCTACAGCGCAATTAACCAGGCAGGCATTAGGTAAAAGTAAAGACACATGATATTAGTGGTCAAAAATGCATTCGCAACGTCATATATGGAAGTGACAGGTGAATACGCATTTGGGCAGATGACTGTGAACCTGAATGACGGAAACTGCTCAATGGATCAACTCGTGCCGGCAAAAGAAACGCAACATTGCAGCGACAATGGCGATGTGTTGACAGCATGGTAGGTTGTCGTAGGAATGACTAAATCAGTTATTACGAGATCGTACATGTGGCATAATCTTCAATCTGGAATGATTAACCTGTATCCATCGCTACAATTGCTCAATGCGCTTCATGCGCGTCATGAATATGTGATAACAATTGGAACGTGCTAGCTACTACGTTCGCAGGATGTAGCAGTGCGATACCGTGCAGGCGTCTCGTGCATATTGTATGAAAGTATGTTAACACGGACAACATGGAACCGTGAAGAAAAACAAGGACATCGCAAAAAAGAACGCATATGGCATTGTACTGGAGAAGTGTTCACAATCTTGTTATTGACATAACACGAGAACTGATGTTAAACAAGGCAACTGAGTATGCGAATGGTGCTGAATTTACCGACTAAAGTATGTTTCCCTCTGAATTACCAGAAATAAATTGCACGCAGCAGTCGTAGTGCCAAACCGTCCAGCAGGTGCGACTGCAGCGCGGCTGCCGTGTACGGATTTCAGGCCTCACTCCGTTAATGCGTGGTACGCACCTGTTCTCGAACTGGCTTCACTTAGTTCACTGCAGTATCGTGAAACGCATTTATACCGGAAGGTAACAGGAGCCAAACAGTCCGACATCCGCGTCAACACCTAAAAGCAAGGCAGGGTAATTGAGACACTGCCTTCATGACATTGTTCACCACCTCACCACAAGGTTCAGCGTCACAGGACACTGAACACATGAGCACAAGACGACGGGGCCACTGTGGGTATAGCATCTCGTCAATGCTGCGCATGCGGCTATAGTTCAAATCTATCTGGTTGTTTGATACCTTAAAGTCGTCCACATTATGACCTGGCAACTTGATAACTCGACTAAATCACTGACTTGGAGAGTTAGGTTTGGTGAGCCTTGCCAAGCAGTCATTGAGAAGGCTTCCTTTTTGTCAACGTCAGCGTCTGTTGTAAAAAAACTAAAATGGATTGATAAATTGATTGAAGGACTCGCATGGCGACAGTGTAAAAGTGCTCATCGCCTCATGGTAATGGCTTCGGCTGCGCAATGAGACCGACCGCCAACAGTCACCTCCGCAAGTGAAACGTTATGCGGGCTCTAGGGAGGTATTTCCGAATGTTCCTCACCTCGTGCGGGAATGTGAGGCATTCAATACATTCCGAGATATGCGCTGGTTAAGGTTAAGGTCATTTGAGGACTGGGTCCAACCACGGACGTTCAACACTCAACTCACGAAGGTGTATTATGTGTGTACCTTCCATAGGGAGCCACGATTAGCTCGTTTACTTATATCCTCAAATAACCTTAGAACAAGAATTTAAATAAATTATGCTATCTCTCTTATTACTAGCGATAGTAGGGCTTTGATACGTAGTTTGTAGTGGGGTGCTCTGATTACAACAGGATATACCACGTCGTGTGTTATTGGGGGTTGTGGTTGGCAGTGAGATTGCCCCTTCCTGTGACTCATAAGGTTTCGTGATTCACGGATAGCACGGCGATATGCAGCTGGTCAGATAAGAAAGCTATGTATGAAACGGACGATTATCTTCGATGGTTTATGCTACAATTCATTTTTTTTTTCATTCTTATGCAATCATCGGGTGAATGATTTTTCAATGCATTCTCGCTGAATTCACAATCGCGTGGTATACAGAACGCCTTAGTTGTGATGACAGTTTAATAGTTGTCATAGCGCGCAGTACAGCAAATTGAGCCGTAAAATGCCAACAGTTGAGGCATCGAGGACATTATAGAGCAGAGTGCAGTAGCAGTGGAGAACCAAGATAGAAATGATGTAGTGGAAGGAGTGATGGTGGGACAAATAATTGAAGATGCTACTTTCGAGACTACGGGTCGCAGAGACATGTAAGAACACTGGACCCTCAGCAGGCAAAGTTCGTCTGGATATCCATGGTGTTAAATACAACAATCGCAACATAGATGACAATCACTAGACTATCGTTCATAGAAAACCTCTTCATTTGAGTAAACGATTTATATCATCCTAATTATGTCGTCTAAACACTAGTTTTGTATTATTGTTTTACTTTTCCTAAATCGTGTTTCCTTTTCGTTTTATTTTTGATAGGCAACATTATTTTTCTTCCGATAACTTTTGACATAATAATTACATTGGGTTACGGTTTGAATACTTTTCTTTTTTCTATATAGGCAAGGGGAGCTATAACGTAAAACTGTTCGAAACTTTTCTATTCCGATTCTGTAATCAGCCCTCCGCGATTAGTCAAAAACTTTTTTCGACCACCCCCACTTCACCTGCCTGTCACGCGACGTCACGAAAACCGCGAAAGCTCCCCATCTGATATGACGTGTACAGACTGATTATGCATGATTTGACCGAAAAAAGAAGCATAGTTATTTCTGATTCGAAGCCTTTTCGCGATTAGCCCCCCGTCTATTGGTCAAACGTTTTCAGGCTGCACCCACTTCACCTGCCTGTCATGCGGCGTCACAAAACCGCGAAAACTCACCTCGCCAAAGAGACGTATACGCAGTAAAGATGCATTAATATGCCGAACAAAATTGAATTTTCTTCTGAATAGATGCAGGCTGCCCCGTTCCGAAAGGAATAAAAGCACCTGCTGCCGGTCGTTCAGGTGCTTGCTACTCGCACCTGCCGGATAGCATGGGTTCGTTTGCGTATAATAAAGCTTCTTGTGTAGCCATGTAACGTTTTGGAGCACTTTCGGCACTTTTGCGACCTCATTCTACTAACTCTTCTTTGCTGAGGATCCGTTTTAGCGTCATTCTTAAGCTTCCGTTGCATGCCGCCATGATTTTCAACCAGCCCCCGTAAGCTAAGTAAGGGAAAGCGGAGCAATCGCAGACGCCGGCACCACCTTCTTTATCCGGTTATCGATGTTCAGTGCAGTGGCTCGGCCCCTTCGAATTCATCTCCACTTGAGCGTGCTCCTCGCCTCTTGCCAGCCAAATACATAAGGCAAGCCCTTGAGTGTAGGCAATGTTATTCGTTTTTCAAGTAAATAAAAGTGACCTTCTATGAACGAGGACAGCGTCTGATTGGTCTGTTCAGACAACCCTGCGGGTGACCGCTGCTTGCATTGACGGTTGCGCAAATTTGACGTCAGGAGATTGGAATAAAAACATATTGGAATAGTTTTACGTTATAGGGCCCCAGAATATGTATACCCCTATCCTTGGCGTTTCATTTGTTTGGTAGAAATGGAAACTTATTACGTTTTTTCTTCGTCCTTTATCTCGTCAGTTACACTGAACCATGCCAGTCATTAGTGTAGTTGCGGCATCTTTGCTAAGACGTTAATAAATGCTTGAAAATTGACCTATAACCTAAAGCAAAAAATTAGCAGTGCATGTTTCTTTTACGTGTCAATATCCTTTATCATCTATGGTCCGAACAACTTCCACGAGAGTGACACAGGCGAAACATTTCTTTTACGCATCATGTTATTGTGTCATCTGTTCCTCCAGCAGATCGATGACGCTAAGGCATTTATACTTTGTATGAGTTTACGCCCGACCACGCAGATTACCACATCCTCGGTCGGGCATTTGTTGTGATATGTATAAATAAATAAATAATAGATAATTAACTATTGAATACATTATTGATCTTCTAAGGCCTCGAGACTTGCATATTGATTAGTCATTGCTGTTTTTCTTTTACGCAGACGGCATCTGCATGGGGGAAATGAAATAGAGAAAACAGCTCAATTTTATTGTCTGCTCGTATTTCTTGTTCATGTGCCACCGGCATTTAAAAAAGATGGTTCCCATTTGCTGAATTGTTTTTTCACGATCTCAGTGGGGTCAGCCACGTGCTCTGCGCATATTTGGCAACAGCAGACGGTGGCAAACATCGATTGGCAAGAATCCAGTTGCAGTAATTCCGTGTCCTCCCCAATTCACAGAGCCGTCTTGGCCCTCTGTAGCAATGCACCTGGTAATATCAGGCAACAACTACGGCACAACAGTGCCGAGCAATATGTGGCACAATATGTGGCACGCTCGGCACCGCTGTGCCGAGCGAAAGGAGACAAAACGTTACGATCGCATTTGATTGAACGCGAAGCAGTTATTGTACCGCAAAGAAAGACTAGCACTGTATTCAGTAGGGATGCACTGCTCCAGCGTTTCGTGAAAGAGCCAGAACCGTGCTTCCGTGATCACGGAAGCGTATAAAATATGCCTTCTTCGGGAAGAAATTGCAGGTAATAATTCACAGAAGGAATAAAGGAACGCAATCCCAAGGAATGAGTTATTATACCTTATGTCAATGCGCCCGTAGAGTGAGGTGTTTTCAATTTAGGGGCTCTTTGCCGGGCGAACTTGTAACAAGGCTTCGAGCTCTACTTCGGAGGCTCAGCGGTAGAATCTGTATTTGTGTGCTTTACAACTTCACAACGCGGTAAAAGAAGGAGGGAGGGGGTTAGGAATAAAAATATGTCAGACAGAGAATTAACAAAAGCTAAACCACTAGTAATGCATTTTCATCGCAGGCCGTGTTGACATCCCCTTTTGCACTTGGACTGTTGTGAGGGAGCGGCCGATATAATATTTTTTTTTTGATGTCAAACATCTTTCACTTCGTTCAGCATAGGGTGTCACTCGTTACTACAGCATATAACGACAACATTTTATTGTGCTATTGCTTGTCTTTTTGCAGCCGTACTATGCACGCGCCCTACTTCTGTATCGTTGTGCAGATAAAAGAAGGCGTTACTCGATCATGCATGTGTCACATGCAGAAACTGTGCTTTTGTCGCATTGTGCACCCCACTATTGGACCTAAATTTAGCCTCTTGCACAGCGTTCAGAGAGGCTAGCTCGGCAACACGTCTGTTGATCCGAGCGGGCGTGGTCAATGTGTGAGAGAGCTCACTCCGCCATAGCAGGTACAGTAGAGTTCTGTTAATTTGACTCAAGTTAGTTCAATATTTTGGTTAATTTGCTCCGACCGAAGGTCCCAGGTGGCACTTACGCATTTATATGAGGCCGAATTGTTGTTATTTCTGTCCTAAAATAGGTCTTCGCTGGATAATTAGAACTTGACCGTTCAGCATGCACGCGCGTACCCCTTCTGGTGACCCTAACAGCGACCCCTTTCGTGGCAGCGTCTGTCTCGGTGGAGTTCAGAGGACGGTGAATGCGTTGAACACACGTCATCTCCCACTGAAAACGCTTATTTTAGGGCTGCCCTAGGTGTATTTTCAAGCAATAACCTTGGCTCACAATGTTTGATTTCGGTATTTACTCGATTCTAACGCGCGCCTTAAATTTGAAAGAAAATTGTACCCCAAGAAAATGAACTCAAAAGCACCTTCGTGGCATTCGTATGCTTTGCCAGGCAAAACACAGTTGTATTGCAGCAAAGCTTACTTTATGATCTGGGCGGCGAAACTGACTTTAGGAAACCCGCTGTCAAAGTAGAACACTTATTAGAAAATTGGGAACTTGCGAAATCACAAGTGCGCATTAGATTTCTACTTTGTTTAGGAACTACGTGTCACTTCTACGTTAGTTTTCCACTGCTGATACACAGAAGGTGGGCGCGCATTTGATTTTGGGGCATGTTCTAATAGCGTAAATGCTCGCTGGTAGCGCAAATGCTCGCTAATAACGCAATCATTCGCTGGTGTCTTTTGGCGTTTTTCTTTCCTGCATTTTGTTTACGTCAACCCGCCGGAGAGTTTGGTCAATTTTCTCGGTTCCATCAGGGTAGAATTCACAGAAGTCGACTGTAGTGTGTGTTAAAATCAAACTCAATCCTGTGCTCATCAGGAGTTATAAGGAAAACAAGAGTGCAATTCTTTGCAGAAATATCGCCCTTGCTTGGCTATGACGCCCTGGCACTCAGCACGTAGGACCCAGAGATTGCACGAAAAAACTCGGGCAGCAAGACATATAGGGATACCCAACTTTGAACACGGCGGAACATGTGTGTCTCTATTGGCAGTGCAAGCGGAGGAGATAGATTGAGACAAGTGCAGTAGTCCCAACCCCGAGCGGCAAAAGACAGGGACGGGGGCCATCTGTACTGGGGTCATTTCTGTACCGTATGTAGTGCCCAACACCCTGTGCAAAACGAATGGTCCCCCTACGAATTGGGTGAGAGCGCGATAGCGAAACTAGTCTGAAGAACCCCACTAGCTTAAATATAAGTAAAGCATGTAAGCTTTCTGATGCGTAAATCCACGCCACTTGTCTCTTTGCCTGCGTTATTTCGGTACTCTGTATATAGTGACCATACACTGTATGCAGCAAGCACAAGACGTTTCACGCACCCGGCTGCGGCTGCGTCCCGGATACAGCCTACCATATTTTCTTTTTTGCTTTTATATCACCGTTTCATAACATGATTCAGCAAATACGAACAGGGTTTTCAAAATTGGCCGGTCGAGTTAATAAGAATAACAAAACCCGCCGTGGTTGCTTAGGGGCTGTAGAATTGCACTGCTCAGCTCATGGTCGAGGCTTCGATCCTGGCCGCGGCTGCCGCATTTCGGCGGGGGCGAAACGCAAGAACGTTTGTTTACATATGTTTAGGTGTACAATAAAAAAAACTAGATGGCCAAAATTAATCCTGACTCCCGCACTACGACCTGCCTCATAATGAGATCGTGGGTTTGGCATGTAAAACTCCAGTATCTAATTTGACAAATTCAGACTGACAAGAGCTGTTGCTGGGATAACGTGACACTTCGTTTCGCTGTATTCTCTTCTTGTGTTATCGTCTATCGATCACAACCTGCCGATCTTGCTGAAAATACAGGAGGAACGTCGTTCGGACCACTGAAAAAGAGCGAGAAGTATGAATGCTTGGCCTTTGCGTGCCAAATACCACGATTTGATTATGAGGCACGTCGTACTAGTGGACTCCGGAATTATTTTGACCACCGGGGGATGTTTAACGTGCTGCCAATGTATGAGACACGGTCGTTTTTGTACATCGCCCCCATCGAAATGTGGCTGCCGCGGCCGGGATTCACTCGCGTGACCTCGTGCTTAGCAGTGCAACAACAGAGCCGTTATAGCCACGACGGTGCATGCTCTGCACAGTGCAAGTTTTTTTTATATATATTTTTTTCAAATCCAAAGCTTTCCTTGTCTCTTCCTTTGACTTTTCCATTGGTGCTGCTGCTTTGCCGTATTACAGGCCACGTAATATTATAGGCAAGGGGTTGAGAGCTTGCTTAATGTGCATGGCAGGGAGGTCGAAGACAGTTCTATGAGACCTTTCCAACTAGAATTCCGTGAGCGTCGCCAGATGGGGCTTTACGCCACATTGCCCTCTGGAGCCCCCGCGGCGTTGCCACAGTGCCCTCTGGAACTCCGCGGCTGGTGACTGTTGACACAATGCCGGAAGGCAGTGATTATGCTTGAGTTCTCCGCAAAAACATTGCCGAAGTTGCAGCGCTTACGTTTGTACTCACGCGCAACAGCGCCCAACGGAGACAGAATGGTGTGCGCTCCGGTGAGCTTGCCACGATAAGAAGATCACGAGAGGACACACACACACACACACACACACACACACACACACACACACACACACACACACACACACACACACACACACACACACACACACACACACACACACACACACACACACACACACACACACACACACACACACACACACACACACACACACACACACACACACACACACACACACACACACACACACACACACACACACACACACACACACACACACACACACACACACACACACACACACACACACACACACACACACACACACACACACACACACACACACACACACACACACACACACACACACACACACACACACACACACACACACACACACACACACACACACACACACACACACACACACACACACACACACACACACACACACACACACACACACACACACACACACACACACACACACACACACACACACACACACACACACACACACACACACACACACACACACACACACACACACACACACACACACACACACACACACACACACACACACACACACACACACACACACACACACACACACACACACACACACACACACACACACACACACACACACACACACACACACACACACACACACACACACACACACACACACACACACACACACACACACACACACACACACACACACACACACACACACACACACACACACACACACACATCTATGTACGGTACGGCACGTTTCCGCTATTTAGAAAAAAACACTGTGCAAGTTTGTCCATACAGACAAATGACTCAGTCCATGGAGGCGCAAAGCCGCATTAAAGCATAACAGTGTCAAGAGGACAATACACAAGTGGCCTTCCAGCAAACCAACTCATCAGCCACGATGCGGTGCCCCCTGCGAGAGAATTACAGTTCCAGCGCTCTCGAGAGCTACGAACGTCTCACTCTGGGTTCTGTGCACTATGCTGACAGAAACAAATGGTGCACGCAAAGTAACACTTAACATCACGTCACGACTGTCGAATACCGTCAATATTGCCGCCAGATATTGTCAATGAACGCAAACAGCGCAGACATCTGCTTACGTTGATTCCCACAGTGTGTGTTATTTTATAATGACTGCAGCAATTCCGCTTCTTCGTCATGACGCATAGATAACATTAAGTATTTGTTAGGCAGATCGTTCATAAGATACAGTTTATCATTGTGATGAGGAAAACGAGAACCAGGTGGAAGCAGGAGCCAACTTTTCGACAAGTGGACTTGTCTTCTTCAAGGCGACATATGCTTTTCTCGCCGCAACTGTGGCGAGGAAAGCATATGTCACCTTGAAGAAGACAATTCCACTTGTCGAAACGTTGGCTCCTGCTCTCACCTTGTTCTCGTTTTGCTCATCTCGTTGAGTTTCCATCTCGCGCCTTCCCCGTGTTTTCCCTAGTATATCAAAATGACTCATGAAGCGAAGACAGTTGGTATTTACTGAATCAGATATTATACCTCACTAATCTTTAAAGCAAGGGCCGTGTAACGTAAAACTATTCCAATATGTTTTTATTCCAATCTCCTGACGACAAATTTGCGTATTCGCCCACGGAAGCGTCGGGCGGCCACCCGCAGGGTTCTAAGAACAAACCAATCAAATGCTCCCCTTGTACATAGGAAGTCATTTTCGTTTGCTTGAAAAAGAATATCATTGCCTGCGCTGAGCGGCTTGTCTTATGGCTTGTCTTATCTAATTGGCTGACAAGAGGCGAGGAGCTTGGTCAAGTGGAAAGAGATTAGATGGGGCCGAGCCACTGCACTGTATACCGATAACCGGATGAAGAAGGTGGTGCCGGCTGTTATGTTTGGCGTCCCTCTCCACGTGCAGAAAGAACTCTCTCTCACCCGACCTTCTTCCACCAGGTCTCGTCGAAATGAAGCGTGATTTTCTAATTCGCCATGACCATTTCGAGTGTCTGCCGGAAGCCCCGCAGCGTACAGGCCTCACTTGTGTGTGTATGTGTGTGTGGGTGTGCGAGCTTAGAGAGACCCTTTTCTCGCATTTGACCTAGAAGAGAACTTCCACGAACACGCAACGCGCAGAAGAGGCGGACAGGCGTCTACAATTCCAGGAGGCGGGACGACCTCTTCCTTTCAGCAGGCTCGGTATACCCAGAGGAGGAGGGGCCTTATTTCTGTGCCGGTCACGTGACGTTGACGGAATCAAGATCCCGCCGTCGATTGTAGAGAGCCTTCTTAAGGGGCTCCGAAATGTACTTTTAAACACTTCATCCTCTTCTCATTTTCTTTCATCTACCTTTGAATAAACCTTGCAAGTTTCGCACTAGAAATCGTCTCGCCCTTGCTTTGTCGCCATGGTCTACCGGATGCCTGCAGCCCGCCGACAACGCCACGCTGTCCAATAAGTAACGTCTCTCGAGCTTCGATAGGCAGGCGCCGCTACTTCTCGGCAGCAGTACGACACGCTACCCTGGAGTACGCAACAGGGCGTCTGCGATTGGTCTGCTTTCTCTTAATTAGCTTGCGGTGGCTCATCGACAATCGCGGCGGCATGCAACGGAAGCTTAAGAATGAGGCTAAAACGGATCCTCAGCTCAGAAGACTTGGGAGAACGAGGGCGTAAACGTTCTGAAAGTTCTGGAAAACGTTACATGGCCACGCAAAAAGTTTCATTACACGCAAATAAACCCATGCTCTGCGGCAGGGGCAAGTAGCCAGTGCCGGAGCGATCGGCTGCACCCATCTTTTATTCCTTTCGGAACGGGGCAGCCTGCGGCTATTCAGAAGAAAATTCAGTTTTGTTCCGCATAATAATGCATCTTTAACGCGTACACGTCACTTTGACGCGGTGAGTTTTTGCGGTTTTGTGACGTCGCGTGAATGGCAGGTGAAGTTGGTGCAGCCCGAAAACTTTTGACCAATAGCCGAGGGCTAATGGCAAAAAGGCGTTGAATCAGAAATAACTATTTTTGTTTTACGCGGTCAAATTGCGCATAATCAGTGTGTACACGTCATATCAGATGGGGAGCTATCGCGCTTTTCGTGACGTCGCGTGAGAGACAGGTGAAGTGGGGGTGGTCCAAAAAAGTTTTTGACCGATCGCGGCGGTATGATTGCAGAATTGGAATAGAAAAGTTTGGAATAGTTTTACGTTATAGCGCCCCTAATTTGTTCGCTCTTGGTAATAATCTTGCGTGCCGTTTTCTAGGTGGCCAACACAGTGCCGCCTCTGTGAAATATTTAAGAAGTTAGGCACGCTTGAGAAACTTTCCTTCGAAAAACCAGTCCCAACATCTGATATTCCTAAGGGCTTATAGCACTGTCCGCACGAGAAGCAGCGTCTCCCGATATACCGTCTAAATGATGTGCATCCTTTATTTTGCCCCCTCTCTTTGCTCGCTGTTCCCACGAAGTGAACCATGCTCGCTGCCACTTGCTTGCTTTCTTGACGTGTGCACGTGGGACAAAAGTGGTGAGAAAGGAGGAGCGAGACGACCAAAAACTATCGGGGACATTTTTCGAAAGTTGTGTTTCAATTCCGATCATCTCTTGTTCTATCAACGTTAATGATTTCATTGAGTGTGCAATGGGTGCAGTTTTTTGGTACTACATGGTTGAAGATCTTTTCCTGCGTGCTGCCTGAAGAATTAAAACGACCTGGTGAAGCTGTAAAGTGAGTAGGTCTCAAGAAAGTGGAATTTCGCTTCTCGGTGGCATGGGACTACGTGACTCTGACTTTTCTATAGGAATGCAGCTTCATTACTACCCACAAGCAAATGAGGTTTCAATTGTTCTTTCGTGGGTGGTTCAGCCATACTTCCTGAGACATGTTCAATACTTACTGTAAGTCTGACAACACTACTTGGGACACTGTGCTCTTATTTTCACGTGCTTGTATAACATTGCCTTGGAAGACAATGAAAGATTTTCGATTTTTTTCATGTTATTATTAGTTTATCCTGCCGATAACAATCATGTTCCCAAGACGCCTTCTAACAGCGTTACTATCCCGACGCCTTCGAGTGCACACCATTCTCTCAGGGCACAAAATGCACAGAGGAATGTTCACAGCTCGCCCGTTCTTACACAACGGATGACGAAGATTGCCAAAAGGCCCTGCTTGTTCCTGGTTAGCTCACGGCCATTTGGTTGCCACTGGATGCCGTTGTTTGGCTGTGGCACCCGATTTATCCTACATATTTCTGAGGCATTACTATAGCCACTTTCATATCATCGGCTGCTATTTGTCTGTGATGCCGTGGTG
Organism: Dermacentor albipictus; assembly: GCF_038994185.2. Taxonomy (NCBI): domain Eukaryota; kingdom Metazoa; phylum Arthropoda; class Arachnida; order Ixodida; family Ixodidae; genus Dermacentor; species Dermacentor albipictus. Next base: position 3,902,936 of record NW_027225580.1, on the reverse strand, counting down.
CGGCCTCAGACATTCTATGAAGATATGCGCCATCGCGGCATCGATAACGTACGCGTCAGTCACATGGAATTTATTTATTTATTTATTTGTGATACCCTCAAGGTACATAATTGTACATTGCAGAGGGGAGGGGCGCGAATACATTCGAAGAGTAAAAAATACAGGATTAGTTCAAGGAATTTCCAACGAACAAAAGCAATATGAAAAAAGTAGCAACACATTCATAACAAATCTCAGAGGCTTACATAACATGAAAATACACAAAGAATACACTTTAACAAGCAGACAATGCTGACGGATAAGTACATAATCATGCCGTTTGCTACCATACATTATTTTGTGTTGGTTAGTGCATTCTTAAAACGAGTGGGGTCACTGATGCTTACTAATGATGTTGGTAGGTTATTCCAGTCGACTGAAGTCCTAGGAAGGAATGATTGTGGGCACGCAACGGTGTTATGACGGGGTACGTTAACTTTATGTAAGTGGTCACGACGAGCCGAATAATAAAGTGCAGGTTGGATCCAAAGAGGGCGAAGAGATGCGTTGTGGTAGTAGATTTTATGAAAAAGGGAAATGCGCGATTCTTTTCTTCGATGAGATAATAATGGAATTTGAAGGGTTCTCTTCATTAATGTAACACTAGCAGTGCGATGGTAGTTAGCTAAGATGAAACGAACCGAGCGATTTTGCACCGATTCAATTTCGTTAATTAATGTGATCTGATGAGGATCCCAAACGGATGAGGCATATTCTAATTGGGGGCGGACGTATGTCGTGTACAACAGCCGTTTTAATGAAACTGGCGCAAGCGAAAAATTTCTCTTCAAATATCCTAAGGAGCGGTTAGCTTTAGATATTACATACTGTACATGCTGCTTCCAAGAAAGATCGTTAGTTATATGAATGCCAAGATAACGGTAGCATGTAACGGATTGAATGGGGCAGTCATTAAGGGCGTAGGTAGGGCAAGTTGTGTTAGAACGAGAAACCCGCATAGATTTGCATTTATTAATGTTGAGTTCCATGCACCAAGTGAGGCACCAGTTAGATATGTTATTTAAATCGGATTGAAGGGTAGCTATATCAGATGCATTAGTAACTTTTCGATATATAACGCAGTCGTCAGCAAATAAACAAATTTGTGAGGAAATGTTATCAGGTAAATCGTTAATATATATTAAAAATAAATGAGGACCAAGAACAGACCTTTGTGGAACACCGGATTCAACTGGAGCCGCGTGAGATGTGGAGTCATTAGTTACAACAAATTGGGAACGAGAAGAAAGGAATGATTGGATCCAGCTGAGTACTCCAGGGTCAATGTTGAGTGCGCTAAGTTTGTGTAGTAGCAGTACATGTTTCACTTTGTCAAAAGCTTTAGAAAAATCCAAAAATATGCAATCAGTCAAAAAACCGTTATCAAGATATACATGTAAGTCATTAGTGAAAGTTACCAGCTGGGTCTCACAAGAAAAAAATTTGCGAAAGCCATGTTGACCGTTAGAGAAAAAATTATTTTCTTCAAGAAAGTTGACGAGGTTAGAAAATATGATATGCTCCATAATTTTACACGGTACTGAGGTAATCGATATGGGCCTGTAGTTAAAAGGATCTTGAGTTTCGCCAGATTTGTGGATAGGAATAATCTTTGCTGTTTTCCAGTCATGAGGCAAGGATGAGGACAGGTACGATTGTGAAAAAATGCTCTCTAAGATGATAGAGGAATACTCACTAGTATTTTTTAGAAATTTCGTCGTGATTTCATCTATTCCACAAGAAGACGTAAGTTTAAGAGTGTCTATTATTTTTTTTATGCCAGTAGAGTTAAAAATTACGGGATCCATAGGAAAAAAATTGCAGCATGGTAGCCTAGGAAGGTCGTTATCATATGCTGAAGGAGTGAAAGCCTTTATAAATACATTATTTAAAATCGTAGCGCAGTGCTGCCGAGGTATAGGCTCACCGGAAGACGTGCTAAGTGATACGATTTTCGACGCACTAGGTCTTACTACATTCCAGAAGCTTCTTGGATTATTGATGAGCATGTTTGGAAGGGTATTATTGAAAAAAGAAAATTTTGTTTTCTTTATCGCAGATGAGTAGGCCGAGGCAGCTTCTTTGTAAGCCGACCATTTAGCCTGGCTTTCCGTGCGCTTAGCGGTGCGAAAATGACGTTTTTTTCTGTTAGATAGGCGTTTCAAAGATTTAGTATACCATGAAGCATTGTTATTCGAAAAAACACGCCTCTTCGGAATAAACTTGTTAACAAGATCGTGAATTTTTTCTTTTAATATATTCCAGTTAGTATCCAGTGAGCGCTCAGCAACTTTAGGCAGGTAATTATCAAGGAATAGAGCAAGTTCGTTGTTGATAGCGGTGAAATTGCCGTTTTTATAATCACGAATGGTTTTAATACTGTTTTGGGACGGTAGGATTGCCAAGCTAATGAAAAAATGCAAGACGTCGTGATCACTCAAGCCGGGTGAGTGTGTAACCTTAGATATGATATCTGTTGATGATGTTAAAAGAAGATCTAAAAGAGATGATGTGGTGTTCGTTACACGTGTAGGGGAAGTAACTACCTGAACCAGGTTGAAATCAGCACATACCTCTGCAAAATGCTTTGATTCTGCGGAAGTTGTATTTAGTAAAGGACACGTGCTTGACCAGGAAATATTCGGAAAGTTAAAATCGCCCATAAGTAATATTGGCGTTCCGGGGAAGCGAACACTTATCTGGCACAAGCAGTCATAGATGCTATCGCAAAAAGTAGGGGCTGATGATGGTGGTCGGTAACAAACACCGATCACAACTTTTTTGAAATTTACAGAAATGCAGCACCATACACATTCAATGTTGCATGATATGGATACAGGGAAACAGTCAAAGCATTCATTAACAGCAATTAAGACACCACCGCCTAGTGTGTTAGCGCGATCAGTACGGTAAATATTATACTTTTTATTGCAGTAGAATAACTCAGAGTTTGTTACTTTACTCGTCAACCACGTTTCGGGTATTGCAATTATGTCTGCATCACAATCATTTATTAGGCTACAGAGATCATCTTTTTTAGGTAAGAAGCTACGAATATTAGTAAAAAGAACCGGTAGTCTTGATATTATAGGATCGAGGTCGCTACCCCTTGCGTTATCCTATGGGCGCACTGTTAGGACATTGCGGCCTGATCTTAAGGATAGAACAGACGCCGCGGCATCATCTGGGGTACTGCTTAACGGCTTCAATTCACAGACCTTTTGCTCAGTGGCGTCGTATACATAGCATTTTTTACCAATTAGTAGCTTGTTATATCTTAATTTAAATGGTACATTGACTTTTTCCGTATTCGATAAGAGTTCTTCTGGCGTAGCGTGTAGCGGGACTGAAATCTTCACCAACAGAGATACTCATTTCTTTTAGCATGGGGCGGTTCGATAATATTTCTTCCTTCGTTTTTTAGGCAGCAAAATTTAATATCAACGGACGAGACTTCCCTGGACTGAATCTACCAATACGATGTGCACGCGATATGCTGTCACTAGTTATTCTGAGGCTTAGAGTGTTTGTTAGAATGTCCAGTATCTTTTCCTCCGATTGAACAGCGGATTCGGTGGCGATGTCCGTTAAACCATAAAAAAGTAGATTATTTCTACGAGAGCGGTCTTCCGCATCATCCAGTCGGGAGCGTAGGAATGCAGCGTCCTTTGCTATATTCCCAACCGCTTCACGCACGTCACCGAGGTCATGCTGCCATTTTTCAAATCTACCGGTCTGATTTTCTACCGTCGCAAGTCTTTCTTTAATTTCTGATATCGCTTCCGCCACCGTTTCCTGATGCGTTTTTAACTCTGTAATAGTGTCCAGCATTGCTTTTTGGTTATCCTCCATTCTTTTAGACCTTTGATTCAAATCGCGTAAGGTTTTCAGAACTTCGGATAATGTATCTGATGGTTGTTCTCTCGGAGGACCAGGATTACTCTCAACGTCACCGCACAAAAGCAATAACAAAGAACAAAAAGGACCAAGCACTGCTTCTGGGCATGGAAGCACGATTATAAATGGATCGTCGGATTTTAGTCTTGATATGGAAAGGCAACTGACCTGTGGAATGAACAAAAAGATGCGTGAGGCCATCATTCCTGTCGTGCGTCCATGCCCACTGAAGATTTCGTTCGGAGCGCTGGCTTTAAGCTGACTCGCTATCGGCGCAGCCGAAGACGCTGAAGATGCGCAGTGCACATCAGGTGACAAATGACCAGTGACGTAACCACCCTGCCAGAGGAGGGCGGCAGCGTACGGACACATGGAAGCTGGGAAAGCACCCGCCATTGCAGCTTCGTCGTAAGGGTCACCAACTGTACCGTTGCTGGTGAGGCACTGGTCGACAGGGCGCATCTCATTTGGTGGCAAGCAGCAGTCGCCAGGATAAGATGAGGTAGGTGAGGCACAGATGGCTTGAAACTTTGCTTCCGTGGTTAACGAACCATTGTAGAGAGCTCCACCGTGACGAGAGACAGCATGACATTCCCAGCCAAGGACCAGGGCACCGAATAACTGTGGAATGAACAAAAAGATGCGTGAGGCCATCATTCCTGTCGTGCGTCCATGCCCACTGAAGATTTCGTTCGGAGCGCTGGCTTTAAGCTGACTCGCTATCGGCGCAGCCGAAGACGCTGAAGATGCGCAGTGCACATCAGGTGACAAATGACCAGTGACGTAACCACCCTGCCAGAGGAGGGCGGCAGCGTACGGACACATGGAAGCTGGGAAAGCACCCGCCATTGCAGCTTCGTCGTAAGGGTCACCAACTGTACCGTTGCTGGTGAGGCACTGGTCGACAGGGCGCATCTCATTTGGTGGCAAGCAGCAGTCGCCAGGATAAGATGAGGTAGGTGAGGCACAGATGGCTTGAAACTTTGCTTCCGTGGTTAACGAACCATTGTAGAGAGCTCCACCGTGACGAGAGACAGCATGACATTCCCAGCCAAGGACCAGGGCACCGAATAACTGTGGAATGAACAAAAAGATGCGTGAGGCCATCATTCCTGTCGTGCGTCCATGCCCAATTGTACATATACAGGGTGTCCCAGCTAGCTTTTAGCCACAGTTTAATAATATGCCGAGTCATTCTGGAGGACAAGACCAAAGGCTTATTGTTGGTTGTTGGTATTAGCAAAGAACAGATTTTTTAGAGGTCAGCTCTTTGGCGCCCGTTCCCGCGTTTGGGGTCGCCGTCAGCCTCGCCGTTGTACCTCGCCGTAACCAGCCCCGTAGCCGGGGCCAGAGCGCTGCCATAGCTGCGCGCTCCCGGCGCCATCTCACCCCCACAGCGCGAGCCTTGCTCTCCCCTTGTCCTCCAAAGCAGGGTCACGTGTTCTCGCCTATCCTGTCGTCCCCTTCCTCCGCGCAGCGCTGTTGCGGGGACTCTCGCCGCTACCGTCCACTCCGTCTTCGTCGTCCCTTCTCCCGCTGTCGTGGCACTGCCGCGGTGCCGGCGGGGGACGCTCCTTGCCGCCTCCCGCATGATCCACGGCTCTCCGCTCCTCTGTCTCCGCGTCGCGTGGCTGTACGGCTCTCCGTTGTGCCTCTCGCTTCCTCGTTTGCGGGGCCCGTTCCTCCGTGGCATTTGACGCCACTGGCAATGCTTGCGCCTGGCTGTCTTACTGCCGCCTTCACTCTTGTCCAAAACCTCCCTTTACCTGGCACAGTGCCGTCGCGGTGGCTCGAAAGACAGTTATAGCGTTTGGTCCCCTTATTTCTACTTCCCACCCCAAACTTGTGCAGCCACATTGAGGCCTGTCTTTGAGTCAACGAGTATTTGACCTCTACTCAATACCCCTGTTCTCCATCCGTTTCCTCATGCCACCTTAGAAGCAACATTAAATAACTATACTCCCCTCCCCTTCGCCGCGGCGCTGACCCACTATACGAGGGCGCTTCGCCAGAGCGCAGGCTCAATAGCCACGGATCGTGGTGTGTGCTGCCCAATCCGAAACGCAGAACCACCTCCATTCGGCACTGCGCTCTGTTTGTGGTTGCCTGTTGTTGAAGTAAGGCAGCAGCTGCGCTCAAGATTGCATTACCAAGGAGCGTAATCCTTGGCCAATTTTTTTATTAATCTTGTTAATGAAGAATCAATCAAGCAGCTTCGCAAGTATTACCTTCAGCACGAGAAGTGGCAAAGCCTTCTCTCAAACATATAATTCAACAGCTTCTAATTTACTACTTCTTATGTAATCATTTCTTCTGCATCTTAAGGAAAACGAGCTAAATATGAAAAGAAGCACGTATCATGCCCGCTTGCGCACCGCGATTGCAGTTCTCTCAAACATGCCGAGCGTAAATGAACAGCGCATTTATCCTGGTGAACTCGCACTTCAAATGTGACTGGGTAGGGATGCAGGCGTCTGTTTTGTCCCTATCATGAACTGCTGCGACGGATAAAAGCACATAACGGGCGTAAATTAAGCGCCCAATTTCTGCATCGTCACCCTTTACCTTCCAAGCGGCAGACTCAATGCGATGTTTTTCATGCGTGGTATGTTTGAGAGCACTCCAATCGCGCGGCGCAAACAGGCGCGTCACGTGCTTCTTTTTAAGAAAGACTTTTTTAACGAGTTACCGCCACTTGTTCTGTATCGGATATGTTTCTAGCATCTTATCGTCGCCCGATACCGCTGAATTTGCGGCCTAAAATATGTGGGCACAGATGTGCGACTGGGACCACTGGTCACTGTGAGGTCCCGAGTGTATATATATATATATATATATATATATATATATATATACAAGCGAGAAGAAAGGGGTTAACTCAGGGGCCCGATTTTCATTAGTCATATTAAGAAGCCAAAAAACACTGAAACCAAGGACAACATAGGGGCAATTACTTGCGCTTAGTGCATGAAATAAAGAAACGATAAATTCATGGAAATTAAACAGGATGAAAAAGCAACTCACCGCAGTGGGAACCAATCCCAGAACCTTATATATATATATATATATATATATATATATATATATATATATATATATATATATATATATATATATATATGTGTGTGTGTGTGTGTGTGTGTGTGTGTGTGTGTGTGTGTCTATACATATATTCAAATAAAACTGTACCCAATAGCTGCACGATTCGAATAGCGGACCCTAGCGCAGCAGGCCGATGGTCCAACCAGTAGAACACGGGCGCAACCTCATCAGGCGGAATAGAACAACTTCAAGAATTTCAAATGTGCCAGCCAGCGCGTTGAGGCGACGGGAGGTTTATTGGAATATTGCGCATTTATATGAATACTCCATGCAGTCTTTCGTCATCGTCGATAATTACGCATAAAAATATTGCTTACTTCAGTGCTAATATGTTTCTTGGAGAACATTACTCGCATTAAGAGAATGCTTTCGCTTTGCGTCTAAATTTGAACGGCCGGTGGCGACATAATGTCTCCGCGTGTTCGCGTTACAATCGCACAGACTGGTACATAAGGAGGAGCTGCAGTTCGAGGCCTCAGGTTAGGCAGGTTTGCTTGCTGGAACAAATTGTAACACAGCTACGCAGACTCGGCCAGCTCATTCCAGTGGTTTCCCCCACATAGTAACGATGTTAGTACCTGTCGGTGCGGGGTTTCTGAAGCGAAGCACCGCTTCGCTCCCATCGCGGTAACATACCTCCACGTGTTAACCATCGAAACACAGCAGAGAAGCTCCTGTGAAGCGCTAATCACACAGAAGCAAGGAGGAACAGCGTACTCGCCAAGACTATATACTCAGTTTGGTCCAGACGCAGGAACAACGTGCAACTGCATGTGCGGCGCACGCTGCAGCTTAACGGTGGGGGCGCATAGAAGGGGCACTGCGGTAACGCCGAGGCTAAGCGACAACGCCGACAAAACCCTGCAGTTCAAAAGCACAAAGTGGACGCACATCGAGCAAGCCTTGAGCATGCCGCAGTACGGGGACGCGCGGCCGACGCAAGGCACCAACGCCAAATACACGCGGTAGTTCTAGGGGATGGCGCTCGCGGCCATCGAGCTCTCCATGCGTGTCTGCGCATGTCACGCCATGCATGTTTACTTAGCCAGCTTATATTTGCTGCGGTTCATGCTGCCACTATAGCTACGAGCCTTACTTTGCGTAAAAGTTTAAGATGTTGCAATCGCATTCATTGTTTCGCACTTATTGCAAAATCGTAACTTTTGAATAAATAAATAAATAAATATCCGAGGGCCCCTAAGCGCTTTTACGAGTTGTGAATGCGAAAAGATTAGTGTGCAGTTGAACGCCGCTGAGCGGCCCTTCACGTTTTGCGCTGCTAGTAATGTACCATAGCGGTACGTGCTGCTCGAGCGAGCAAGAGCAAGCAGCTGCAGCCTGCGGTGCCAACGCCGCGTGCTACCGACGTCAAGACGAGAAACTGACGAATCAGCAACGGCCGCTAAGGCCGGTGGGCGTGCGCAGCGGCTAAGCAAAGTGGGGGTCAGAGTGAGAGGAACGGACCGCGTGCCGGCTTCCTAGAGCGAGGCTGACGTGGCGTCGCGGCGGTGTCCTCTTCGCTCACGCAGCACCTCGCTCACTAAAGCGGCAGCAGGTGTTCCCTTTCGCCCGCTCTGTTCCGTCGAGGCGTGCTCGTGACGTGGCGTCGCAGCCAATGGGAATTTACCTGCCGTTTCGTCGCTACAGATAACAGGCGCCCGGCTTTTCACTCAATGGGTCATTTGACGCTTTCGCATCAATAAAATGGCCCAAAGGCCGGATTCGTAAAGAAGATATCTAGAACAGAAGCATCACAGTGTAACTATTAGGCCACGGACGCTTTTCCCCATACCGGCATGCCTCATAATCTGATCGTAGTTTTGACATCTTAAATCTTGGAAAGTAGTTAACATTATTTAACATTTCGTCATACGTAAAAATGTGGACAGATCCCGCAGATAGTGCAGCGAAATAATTTGAGCTCGACGTTCCTCCTACTCTCCTTACGCGAGCGGTTACACGGTAAAGTGCGGTGCGCTGTGAGCGCACCCTTATCTCACACGAACTCGCTAAGGAAGGCTTTGTCTTTCATCTACTTCAAGTGGAGGTTGGATCACCCTCCAACTCTTGACATCTAACAGTTATCCTTTTAGACGCAGAAGCAATGATCGCGCAACAAGTACCAAATCGGAAAACTCTTTAATTGCATATTTCCGAGAGCTCTCTACAACTTTCTCAATGGAAGTTTTGCCCTAAAGTTAACACTCGCGAAGTTGGTGGACGAATAGGCACTATTTATGCGAGTATGCGGAACACTAAAAAAAGTTTAACTTGCTGAATACAACAGCCTATATTATGAAATTGGTCGCGTCTTGCTAGAGTGGTTCAGTATATTTTTTCAAGTTTGCCTAAATTTAGCTGGAACACCCTGTATATACACTATCCGAAGGTTTCGCATTTTCTTTCCAATGATGCCAGCATGGCTAGCCTTTATGCTGGGGCCATTGAAATTGTTAATAAGGGAGGGATGTGAGGACATTATCATTGGCTCAAAGTTAGAGCTATATACTACGCACTTATACTACGCACTAGGTGCAGCGGTGGCATAGAGGTAGAACACCCGCCTCGAGTGCAAGAGGTCCGTGGTTCGAATCCCGGTGCCGGCAATTTTCGACCGGATTAAAAAAAAAATCCGCGTGTTGATAAAATTGCACAAACAGGCCTGGAGTGTGGCGTGATCCCGGTGACCAGAACCGGTAACGCGCTCCCTCACCAGAGAAGGATTGGCCACCCTGGTGCAGTACTTGGCCACAACCTCCTATATGAACACAACAATCAAACCCCGGCCCTCAGTACCCAGCAGCTGCGAAGCAACTGACCACGGCGGCGGTCAGACCTGCAACGCAGCAGAAGGTGCTAAGAATCACTGGCTCAGGACAGGCCGCCATTGGAATATGAACGTGGCAACGTTTAACGCTAGAACGTTACCTAGTGAGGGGAGTCTAGCAGTGCTATTGGGGGAATTAGAGGGCAGCAAATGGAATATAATAGGGCTCAGTGAAGTTAGGAGGCCAAACGAAGCATATACAGTGCTAAAAAGCGGGCACGTCCAGTGCTACCGTGGCTTAGCGGGGAGAAGAGAACTAGGAGTCGGATTCCTGATTAATAAGAATATAGCTGGTAACATACAGGAATTCTATAGCATTAACGAGAGGGTGGCAGGTCTTGTTGTGAAACTTAATAAGAGGTACAAAATGAAGATTGTACAGGTCTACGCCTCTACATCCAGTCATGATGACCAGGAAGTCGAAAGCTTCTATGAAGACGTGGAATCGGCGATGGGTAGAGTTCAACTAAATACACTATACTAATGGGCGACTTTAATGCTAAGGTAGGCAAGAAGCAGGCTGGAGACAAGGCAGTGAGGGAATATGGAATAGGCACTAGGAATAGCAGGGGAGAGTTATTAGTAGAGTTTAGGGAACAGAATAATATGAGGATAATGAATACCTTCTTCCGCAAGCGGGATAGCCGAAAGTGGACGTGGAGGAGCTCGAACGGCGAGACTAGAAATGAAATAGACCTCACACTCTGTGCTAACCCTGGCATCATACAAGATGTGGACGTGCTCGGCAAGGTGCGCTGTAGTGACCACAGGATGGTAAGAACTCGAATAAGCCTAGACCTGAGGAGGGAACGAAAGAAACTGGTGCATAAGAAGCCGATTGATGAATTAGCGGTAAGAGGGAAAATAGAGGAATTCCAGATCAAGCTACAAAACGGGTATTCGGCTTTAACTCAGGAAGAGGACTTTAGTATTGAAGCAATGAAAGACAATCTTGTGGGCATCATTAAGGAGTGTGCAACGGAAGTCGGTGGTAACTCCGTTAGGTAGGATACCAGCAAACTATCGCAGGAGACGAAAGATCTGATCAAGAAACGCCAATGTATCAAAGCATCTAACCCTACAGCTAGAATAGAACTGGCAGAACTTTCGAAGTTAATCAACAAGCGTAAGACAGCTGACATAAGGAAGTATAATATGGATAGAATTGAACATGCTCTCAGAAACGGAGGAAGCCTAATAACAGTGAAGAAGAAACTAGGAATTGGCAAGAATCAGTTGTTTGCGTTAAGAGACAAAGCCGGCAATATCATTACTAATATGGATGAGATAGTTCAAGTGGCTGAGGAGTTCTATAGACATTTATACAGTACCAGTGGCACCCACGACGATAATAGAAGAGAAAATAGTCTAGACGAATTCGAAATCCCAAAGGTAACGCCGGAAGAAGTAAAGAAAGCCTTGGGAGATATGCAAAGGGGGAAGGCAGCTGGGGAGGATCAGGTAACAGCAGATTTGTTGAAGGATGGTGGACAGATTGTTTTAGAGAAACTGGCCACCCTGTATACGCAATGCCTCATGACCTCGAGCGTACCGGGATCTTGGAAGAACGCTAACATAATCCTAATCCATAAGAAAGGGGACTCCAAAGACTTGAAAAATTATAGACCGATCAGCTTACTGTCCGTTGCGTACAAAATATTTACTAAAGTAATCGCAAATAGAATCAGGAGCACCTTAGACTTCTGTCAAGCAAAGGACCAGGCAGGATTCCGTAAAGGCTACTCAACAATAGATCATATTCACACTATCAATCAGGTGATAGAGAAATGTGCGAAATATAACCAACCCTTATATATAGCTTTCATTGATTACGAGAAAGCGTTTGATTCTGTCGAAACCTCAGCAGTCATGGAGGCATTACGGAATCAGGGTGTAGACGAGCCGTATGTAAAGATACTGAAAGATATCTATAGCGGCTCCACAGCCACCGTAATCCTCCTAAAGCAAGCAACAAAATCGGAATAGAGAAAGGCGTCAGGCAGGGAGATACGATATCTCCAATGCTATTCACAGCGTGTTTACAGGAGGTATTCAGAGACCTGGATTGGGAAGAATTGGGGATAAAAGTTAAGGGAGAATACCTTAGTAACTTGCGATTCGCTGATGATATTGCCTTGCTTAGTAACTCAGGGGACCAATTGCAATGCATGCTCACTGACCTGGAGAGGCAAAGCAGAAGGGTGGGTCTAAAAATTAATCTGCAGGAAACTAAAGTAATGCTTAACAGTCTCGGAAGAGAACAGCAATTTACAATAGGCAGCGAGGCACTTGAAGTCGTAAGGGAATACATCTACTTAGGGCAGGTAGTGACGGCGGATACGGGTCATGAGACGGAAATAATCAGAAGAATATGAATGGGCTGGGGTGCATTTGGCAGGCATTCTCAGATCATGAACAGCAGGTTGCCATTATCCCTCAAGAGAAAAGTATATAATAGCTGTGTCTTACCAGTACTCACCTATGGGGCAGAAACCTGGAGGCTTACGAAAAGGTTCTACTCAAATTGAGGACGACGCAACGAGCTATGGAAAGAAGAATGATAGGTGTAACATTAAGGGAGAAGAAAAGAGCAGATTGGGTGAGGGAACAAACGCGAGTTAATGACATCTTAGTTGAAATCAAGAAAAAGAAATGGGCATGGGCAGGACATGTAATGAGGAGGGAAGATAAGCGATGGTCAATTAGGGTTACGGACTGGATCCCAAGGGAAGGGAAGCGTAGCAGGGGGCGGCAGAAAGTTAGGTGGGCGGATGAGATTAAGAAGTTTGCAGGCACGGCATGGCCACAATTAGTACATAACCGGGGTTGTTGGAGACGTATGGGAGAGGCCTTTGCCCTGCAGTGGGCGTAACCAGGCTGATGATGATGATGGTACTACGCACTTAAGAACGTGAAAACATTGCCTAGGCAGTACGCGGCAACGTGCGCTATACAGGTTATGGAAGGTATACTTCATGCAGACCACTGTCCTAGGCTATGCCGGGTACCTAAAAGCACGATCACTGCTTTTTGGTACTTGCTATTTATGGTGGGATACCGGAGGTATTGATACGCTTACGTGAGGAAGAAGTGTTGCAGAAGTCGCTTTCGTGCAACGCATTTATTCCGCCTTTAGTAGAAATCCTTATAATGTATGCAGCTAAGCGTGGGTTCGTTAAGCTGTGCCCAATTGTCTCCCAGTACAGCCCAGTATTTCCGTTGTTATTCGACAAAATCACTATTCCGCTTTGAGTCAACGAACCTTCGGCCTGCGAGGGTCGCCACAGACACAGTAAGCACCCGTGAAAGCGAATTGTGTCCACTACAAACTTCCACATCGAATTCATACAGACAAAGCTCGATGCCAGTTTGTAGGTAACTTGCTGATGTTGGCTAAACCTTACATATTAAAGAATAGCATAAAGTTGCTATGCGACACGTGGTTTCACATCTGTTAATGCTTATTTCATCCGCATGTTCCGTTGTATGATCGCTCGGTATAAATGAGAACGGTTAACTCCAGTTGTAGACTGAAAGATCGAAATTTGCGTAAAATCTCGTGGGTTCGAAATTGTACTTTTACTGACGCTTCATCTAATCTTCACAAACTCATTCAGTGCCTCCCAGGTGCTTATCAGCGAGTCTGTTGGCTTTGATTAATGAGTGAGTTCGCCTACCCACGCTCCTACGACGGTACTGATGAGTAGTTTTGTGTTTCAGAGCGTGTACCGAGTCAGGATCTACAAATCAGCGCAGGCATCTTTTCTATCTAGTGTTACGAAGTCCAGACACTTTCGTGATGGTTTTTTGCAATCTTTCAGGCGGCGCTCCCTTCTTTCAGAGGTCCACAGGTCTCATACAGGTCTTCTGAGAAAGTCTATTATGCCGTCAAGACTTTCTTATTTACAACGTAGTTTCAGTTTTATTCTTCATTAATTTTCCCTAGTGTGGTAGGATGGCTAAACCACCGCTCCTACCTTTGTAGGCATGGCCATGGATTATTGCCGCGATTTCTTCGAGCAACGTACACGAGCAGTCTACACCCTTGCTGAATCATCTGGGAAACTAGGCATCTGACAGCTCATTTGACGATCTTCGGTGGACAATGGTGACGTAAGCAACTATAAGCCTACTAAAGAACCGACACGACGATGGGCACAGCAGCGGGCACGGCAGTTGTCACGCTGGCAGGATGGCTAAACCACCACTCCTACCTTTGCAGGTTGGTGTACAAACTTATGCAGTTTGTTGCAAAATCGACAACAGATTCTTGATTGTCGTGCCATGCCCTCGCATGTGTTGGTCTATTGTGGTGGACTGTTGGTCGACATTACTGCTACTGTTAACTTCCGGGGATGTAGAGGGAAACTCGGGCCCGAAGACTGCTGAATTGTTACAACAAATCTTGGATAATCATAAAGAATCTGATGACAAAATGAACACGATTAGAAAAGAAGTCGCTGAGCTTAATATGAAGGCTGAAAGAATGAACAGGCATCTTATGGCCATGCAGGAAATGCAAAAGAAAATTGAGAGACTAGAAAACGTAGTTCAACAACAAGCTGAATGGCTAGTGGATAATGAACACAGAAGCAGAAGAAATATGTACTAATTTTCGGTGTTCCCGAGGCCAGAACTGAGACGAAAACAGGTTTGCGGAACGTTGCCGTAGATAACATTCTCAGAAGCTTGTTGGGGGTAGAAACTAAATCGATAGAAAGAATTCATCGCATTAGTAAACAAAAAGAAGGCCGGTTAAGACCAGTAATTATGAAGTTCATGGATTATCGCGAAAAAGAGAAAGTGATGCGCTACTGTAAAAAATTTAAAGGGCAATTCTTTCAGTATCAATAATGACTACTCAAAAGAGACCGTTGATCTGAAAAAGAAATCATGGGAAAGTAGTGCGCCGGACCGAGCTAAGGGGGCACGCGTATCACTGATGTATGATAAACTAAAGATAAATGGACACACGTTTGCTTGGGATCAAGAGCAAAATGAACGGCGTCTGTATAAAAGCCGCACTGACAAGATCGATAATGACGAAACAACTCTAACAGCAAGTGTGCATGACGGGCATGAATCCTTTGACTCGAATAGGTCTGCGAGCAGTTCAAGAAAACTGCCCCTTTCATAGCTACGAATTCTTGTGCAGAATGCCCGTAGCATCGTTAATAAAGTCGCAGAACTAGAATATATTTTATTAGCGCATAGTCCCTATATAATATTACTTACAGAAACATGGCTGCGTGAGGGAATGCGCAGTGATTACATTGTTCCTTCCGGGTACAAATTCTTTAGCTGGGACTAATATTCACGAGGTGGCGGTGCTGCCATCATAGTTAAAAATTCCGTCCAAGCTTCTACGATTGAATGTAATGTTCCCGAAAGTGTATGGTGTAAGCTTACATTCGAAAACAGAATGTACTTCATCGGCGTAGGATACAGACCACCTGCGTTTTCACCAGCATTTCTGGATCTGCTAAGGGAATTCTTGGTTGACCGTGGTAACAGGAACACGAGGCTGATAATGGCTGGAGACTTTAATTTGCCGCACATTAACTGGCAAAATTTATTTCCCGGCGAAACAGAAACAGTTAGCTCAGAAAAGCTCTTTGAAATAAAATTGTGTCATGGCTTGGAACAATTTGTGCAAGAACCAACTAGGGTTACAGAAAAGTCATTATCGGACCTTCTTTTCCTATCGCACAACATAATAGATTATGCATTAGATATATTGGAGGGCATATCAGGACATAAGTGTTGTCTTTAAACATACAGACCAGTGTGTGCAGTGTAGGGAGACCGCTTCTTCAGGTAAAAGGAAAAGACTTTAAAAATGCAGATGACACCACCCTCATCGATTTTTCGGAATTACAGTTTAGTTACTTCGAGCCGGCATCGAAGTGCGAGTCTGTGGAGCAACTGTGGCAAAGATTTAAAAGTAGCATCATAGCTTGCGCCGAGCGCTTTGTTCCAACTCGTATTAAGAAAACGCGCGAACGAAACCCCTGGATAACACGCAGCATTATCCATATGAAACGGAAAATTAAAAGACTACGAAAACAGAAAGTGCGAGCGATTGAAGTTGCAGCTATAAAAATTGAGATGAACGAAACTTTTGTGAAATCGAAAAAACAGTTCTTTGATCACACGCTTGCCAACTTTCTTAAAAAGTTCACCACACAAATTTTGGCGTTACTGCAATGAAAGAAATGAAAAAAATTGAATAGATCGAACATGGAGGAAAAGTCCTGACATGAGTTGAAGACTTAGCTGATACTTTCAATCGCTTCTTTCAGTCTGTTTATACAACAGACAAAGGTGATAAGATAGGCGAATACATGAACGGCCACATGAGGACCCCTATGGAACCAGTTATTATTGGCCGTAAAGGTGTTTTACAATTGTTGCTTGAAGTAGACGCGAAGAAGGGAAGCGGACCGGATGGTCAACTGAATTTTTGAAACGATATGCCGATTGGGTTTCCTTTTACTTAGCGATAATATTTGCGAAGTCAATTGAAACTCATTCACTTCCACAAACTGGCGCAATGCAATAGTAATCCCTGTTTTTAAAAATGACAACCGTACGCAAGTAAACAATTACCGAGCCATATCCTTGACGTTGGTTTGCTGCAAGGCCCTAGAACACGTTATTGCAAAACATATTATTAGTTTTCTTGACACTAAGAAGTTACTTTCCACAATCCAGCATAGATTTAGGGGTGGTCTTTCTACGGTGACACAGTTAACAGAAACACTCCATGATTTCTACGTGAACAGGGATGCACACCTACAAACAGACGTAATAAGTGTTGATTTTAGGAAAGCTTTCGATAAGGTTTCTCACCGTAAATTGCTTTTTAAGCTCGATAAAATATGAATAGGTAAAGAAGTAATACAATGGATAGAAGTCTATTTATCTATGGGTCAACAGTCTGTAAGGATTGAGGATTACATTTCAAATCCATTGCGTGTGTACTCTGGGGTTCCCCAAGGTTCCGTTTTGGGACCAATATTGTTTCTGTTGTTTGTTAATGATATCGGTGCACTAGTTGAACCGCCTGTTAAAATGAAACTTTTTGCCGATGATTGTTTGATCTATTCCCCAATAGGTTGCGAAGGTGACCAAATTAATCTGAATAGACGTTTACAGGCATTAGATGAGTGGTGTTTAAAATGGGACATGGAAATAAGCTATTGCAAAACAACATTTACGCATATTCGCTAAGTAGGCGCGAACTTTCCTTCATATACGACATCGGAAACCATCCTCTGAATAATGCAGCTTCTTTTAAGTACTTAGGAGTCAGTATTATGCACACATTGCAATGGCAATCACACATTGATAATATATGTTCCAAGGCAAACCGAAAGCTGTATTTAAAAAAAAAAACTGGAATGCGCTACACGGGACGTGAAATTAACAGCCTACAAAAATTTTGTACGACCAGTCTTGGAGCCCGCTTGTGTGGTGTGGTCCCCTCATCAGAAAGTCCTGAAATCTAAAATAGAAACAATACAAAGATTGGCAGACCATTGCATATGCGGTAAATACCGACGCATGGAGTCTGCTATAGCCTTGTTAAAATCTTGTGAACTGGAGCCTTTGGAGGAACGCAGACGGAAGCATAGGCTAAAGTTTCTTTTTAAAATCATGAGTGGGCGAACAAAAATAAACAAGGATCCATATCTAGAGCCTCCAGGAAGGAGATGCGATCATCTAAAAAATAGCAGAGCTATTCAACCTTATTGAACACGTACTGATGCTTTTCGTTTCTCCTTTTTTTCCTGAAACGATTGAAATGTGGAACAGATTGCCTAATGCAGTTGTGAGCAACGAGGGCTCTGCCGAATTCGAAAATGCGTTAGATATTTTCTTTTGCGAGGATGTATACTAAATTTTTGCTGCGAGCATTCTCGTTGAGTTTTCTTTGTATAAGTACTGTTCTTTGCTCCTTTTTTTCTTGCTGTTGCTGTTGTTAACTACCAAGAGCGCCAGTGAATTTGTATGTTACATAGAAAGAAAATTATGTATCATGTGTTCTTGACACATCACCCGCCTGTAATGACCCCAAGAACGGGGTTGACAGTATCAAATAAATAAATAAATAAATAAATAAATAGAGATGCGAGAGATTTCATTCCCGTCCTCATAATTGCTTTTCTTACACTACTCTGTTTAACTTCATTTTATGTGATGCGAGGTAATCTTGCTCGCTCCGCGAAACACACGCTATTTAATTATAAAGATGCTTTTGTCTCCCACACTGAATGAACTACAAAACGTTGAATCAAAACTCTGCAGTATATTTATTAACTTTAACTGGTCTAAAGCACCAATCTTGGCATTGGAATGCCAGCCATTGTAGTGAAAAGCGGTTCCTCTTCGTCTTTTGTGACTCGTTTAAACGTTAACAACAAAAAAGAGGAGGGACACGCAGAGACCTTATCAGAGGCGTGGGATGAGCGCCTCTGTCTGTCTCACGTTTTCCCTTTATATGTATACAGGGTTTCCCATCTAACGTCATCCAGAGATAAAAAATATGCGAATGCCACGTACTGAACAGAACCAAAGTTGTGCCGTTTGCCGTCGCTTGGAGATACTCCTTTTATTTTTTTGATTCCGTCTAATTAAATAATTAGTTATAGTTATTTATTCAACTTCTCAAATACCATAATCAGATTAAAAGTGTTAATGGGAAAATTGTAGAGGAGTACGAAAAACTCCAGAGGCAGCTTTCTGTTTATCAATACGTGCTACATAAAAGTGTTTTTCCGAGCGTGAAAGAAGCCCGCGAATACACGCTAAGTGGCTCGAGCGGTCATTCACGCGAGATGTTCGAACGACGACGGCGAGTGACGGCGACGAGCAACGTGTTTCGTTGTCGCGGAGGGTCATCTGTCGCCGTCACTCGTCAATTCGCCGGCTCTAGAGCAGCTAGAAAAGTTCGCGTGTAACCTGGAAATGCGGGCGGCGACTTCCGGCGGTTCGTAACAACATGGCAGTATCCAGGCCACTCGTTTCGAATTCAGTTTGCTTTCTGTAATTAATATCCCTCTTTGCGGCAAGAAATTAAACGTAAAATGAGCCTTCGCTTAGTGACATCTCACGTGGAGGACAGAGTAGTTAGGATAATTTTTTTTCGTTTTGATTGATATCGCTGGTTTCTTTTGATGCCGTTAGGCTTAACAAAAACCGGAAACCGAAAAGCGTCGTGTGCTTGCTGCAACGCCAACGTCGTGTGCTGTGCTGTACCTTCCTTACGAGACAACGCTAGCAAACATGGAAAAGCATGCAGTCGGCGAACGAAGACATTGAAAAGGAGCTATATACAAATCCAGCTGTAAAAACCGAGCTGCTTGAAAGACGTGGCGTGGCATCACGTTGGAACTGCAATGCGACGCTGCGGTGAGTTGAATTTTACACAGATGAAAGCATGCTTTCTATGTTTTGTATGTGTAACCTGTTTCAACTCGCACCAAAGTATGCCAGCTGCAAGTGGGTAAGGGCCGCACGGTTTTCGTACGGTTCACAACATCAAGCGAATCGGCATTCATAGGAGGTGGCGTTTTGAAATCGCAGGCTTGAGTTCCCTCTAGATTATTAACCAAACAATGTTTGTGCAAAGGCTAACCACTTATCCCTCATATACGCGCTCGATGCGTGCTTATTTCATTGGGAATAACAAACGCAGCATCGTTTCCGCAGTGGGCAAAGTGAAGGCCCGATGGAAAAATCTTAGAAATTCGTTCAGCATAGGGTCTTTAAAGCTCTCCATCCTGTGCGGAAAAGTAGCGCTGGTGCGGAAGATTCCTAAGTTGATGAGTTGGCGAGAACTTGGTTGTTTTACTAGCGTCTACTGTTTTTCATGGACTCCATTGCCGGCCGGCCGTGAGTTATCTGTACGCGTATAATTTTACTCATCTACCTTAAAGATATCTCTTCTAAAAGTTGCTTTGCGAACCACTTTCACGGTTTGGAGCGTGAATGTTGCGATGTATCACATGGAATTTAAGACTCCGTATGCATATGTATGCGCGTTTGTCATAGTCGATATCGAGTGGAAAGGAAACTTTCTAGTTCCCGTTTCATTGCGGCCGCGTTGGCACCTATGTAATGCGCTTTCCAGTACCGTGAAACTATTGTTCCCGTGCTGCATCACAAAAACGAACATGTTACATGATGTGTGCACGCGAAGTACGAGTTGTAAAAAAACTGCCACATGTTAGTTCTTTGTGATGTTTGTCGAAGTCACATTTCTTATCTACTCTTAATTTTTTGTTGTAAAATGAACTATTTAACCTTGCCGTAGATTTTGTCATTTGCTCTCTATTTGACATGAAATGCAAATACCTTTGATTCTAGCCTAATATGTGACATTGGTGTGCAACTACATGCTCTGTGAAAACTGTGCACCCCTACAGAGCGAGATGAATCACATGAATTATTTATATGGACACATGAACAGGCGCAAAAGGATGTCTTCTAGGCTCGTGTAATTTGTTTGCATTCAACACCAACCAAACAACTTTGTCACAGCATTCATTATAGTCTATTTCACTGCCAAAGGTGTGTGCAGCAATTGATAACAGTCACAAGTTGAATATATCTGTGTACCAACTGATAAAAAAATATACTGCTCTCGGCAAACATTATTATGTATAGGTGTGTTTGAAGCTGCTCAGTAACAGAAAAAAGAAAGAAATTATATCGAAAACTGAAAAATAGAAAAAAAAGAAAAAAAATTACCGACGATTACGTTACTTCCTAATGCGAAATTTGAGCGCAGCAAATAAGCTGTTTCACCTTTTCGATAGATTGAGGCAAAGAAATCGAGCAACACATGTATGCGCTATCACAGAACTTTTTTTTTATTTTTCACACGTATTCCTTTAACAAAGACTCCATTAACAGTTCTTGACAGTCATGAAGGAAGCTTTGTGGTCGGAGAAATAGACTGATATATGTTCGACTTGGTACACCAATGCTTGATTCTCAAAGACGAGATCTATACAAGTGCCTCGCGAGGTTGTCACAGCCGTGGGACGCGTTACGAGCGAGAGGAACGGGATGTTCTCCCGCATAAGTGTTAGGAAATTGCTGTTTGTCTTTATGTCAACATTAAAGTCCCCCACTACTAACATCGGTGTGGATCGATGGACGGTTAATGCGAGTTGCAGGAAGTGCACGACGTCTTTCGTGAGTGCGGTAGCGGACTCACGAAAGCGGTATCAGTCGGTCGCTGCTAGCGCTGGGGGGATGAAAGGGGGGCGGAGCTGGTTACGAGGCCGACGACGACGCGAAACCCAGGAACGGACGCCAAAGAGCCATTTGTGTAGCCAGCCCTCCTTCACAGTCTCTCCTCCTCCCTTCCATCATCCTCCCTCGCCCGGAGAGCCGACAGCGCGCATGCGCGGCGGCGGAGCAGCGGCGCATGCGCGGCGGCGGAGCGCGGCGGCGGAGGCGAGCTGGTTACGAGGCCGACGACAACGCCGACGACAACGCCGACGCCGACGACGACGCCGACGCCGACGACGACGCGAAACCCAGGAACGGACGCCAAAGAGCTGCGCTCTAAAAAGCAAGTGACAGAGAAGGGGGCCCAGCTGGAACGCACCTTCCAAATTTGCGCTGCTCCCTGTATAATAGTTTGCAGGTCGTTCACATCTTTAGCATGAGCCGGGGACGGACACATCAATTTTTGATTTTATGAGCGAAAAATTGCAACATAGTACGTTAGTTGCACAATGAAAGCAACAAAACAGTGCAAGTGGTTCATGCATCCATGAGTGCTCCAGAAATGCGCCTTCCTGTTCCGTGCTTGTCACCTGCATTATATCCCACAGCTGTAACTTGTTGCCTTTGTTCTTTTTTGTTTTGTTTTTTGCCTAGGTATAACGATCCAGAGGCTGCAACTGAAGGCTTATTATGATGTTTGAGTTTACTAGTTTTCACCTTTTCAAGCACAAAACTCTTTTTGCCATGTTTTCACTTCATCTGGCGACCACATCTACACGTATTGGCGATCTTGTGTGCTTTAGTGCAGGCTCCTATTTCCTTTTGGATATTTTGGCGCACGTATTTTACCTCCACAAAGCAAAACTCCAGTAATATTACAGCGGGTATATTTCCTGCTGAGTGCTCTCATTTTAATACTTCTTTTCTCTGCAGCAGCTCGGAAATCTTCAGCAGCTGCCTGCCGAGGAGGGCGCCAGCACTGACCAAGAGGCCACTACTCCTGGGGCTACTGCGGAAAACCTCCTTGCGGAAAATGTTAAACGAAACAAGCTTGCCATCAAGGCTTGAGGTGGACCTTAGACTAAACAAATGGGCCAGCACAAGCTCTGGACCAGGTGCATATGGCAAACAAAGCCAGCCCAGAGAAATTTCTCAACCATAGGAAAGTACTCGGAACCGCAAAAAACCCTATGACAATAAAGTTGCCACGCTGGGGTCAACTGTGAAAAAATGGTCTGACGAGGCGGAATATATTGGCCAAATTGGAGCTTGAAAGCTGACGCGTTGCCCAGAAAGTGCACGAGAAGCAGTGGATATAGGCCTGCTGCAAACAGCAGCAAAATACCTTCATGAAAGGAATTCTTGTGACTGACCTCGCACGAACTTTCAGCACGCACACAAGTTGTGAAAAGGCATAAAGGCTAATTGGGCCGTAACAAAATTTTAGTTTGAATAAATGGTACGTAAGTCCCAGCTCACCGCATCTGAAAATTTCTAGCATACCGCGGGCAGCAACGGGCGTTTAGGCTGGCTCGCGCTCCGAACAGATTGCGTTTGGAGCGTCACGACGGCAAGACGCACTATCGCAGCACCCCCCAGTGGCCGCGGTATTGACGCTATGCAACAGTGTGGCCTCTGAGATTGCGCGAACGCACTATTGCAATATCGGAAGACGTGCCGAGGGGCTAGCTGCGCGCTAAGGCAAGGGTCACTTCCTGTGAGCGTAATGGAGGTGTCCTTCCTTTAAGACGTCCTTCATAGCAAGTTACCACCAATTTTTTAGTATCGGGTACTTTTCTAGCTTCCCATCGTGGGGAGATCCCGAAGCGTGCAACCTAAAATTGTGGAACGATACGTGCTACTGGGTCTGTGCACCTGGGCCCGCGGGTAGCTGTGATTTTCCGAATGCATATCTATATCCATTGTATTCCACAAATAAAGATAAACAAAATTGCCCGCTGGTAGAATCCGAACAAGGGACCGCTAGCACGGCACCCGATGCTCTATCAGACCACAAGTGCATTCCCGTGGTCCATGGTATAATAAAACAGCTTTAAGCATTTTCGCTGGTTCACGCCAGCACGTTGAGGAGCGTGGTGCATTCTATTGACATATCAATTATATGAACACTCCATGTGATCTTTTACCATCGTGGATAATTACACAAGAATTCTTATTTTTTTAGCGTTAATATATTTTTAGCGTTAATCCGCTTTCCATTTGCGTCACAATTTGAACGCCGGATGGCGGAATATGCGCAGCCGTGTTCGTGTTTCAATAGCACAGACTAGTGCACAGAAGCAGCTGTATTCTGAGACCTCAGGTTAGACAACTTTGCTGGCTGGATGGACGTGTTACACAGCTATGCAGGATCTCCCAGCTTGTGCCGTCGTTTTCCTCCACGTAGTAACTATGGTGGTAGCTGCCGGTGCAGGGTTTCTGCAGCGTAGCACCACGTCCCTCACATCGCGAAAACATGACTCCACTTGTTAAGTGTCAGAGCGCCTACCGACAACCTCCTCTGAAACGGGGATCGCACTGAAGCAAGGAAGGCCCGCATACGCGCCAAGAGCACTCCGGGGTCCAGACAAAGGAACAGCGTGCTGGTGTGCGCGCAGCGCACGGTGCACCTTAACGTCGTAGCCACGCAGATGCACCGCGGCCGCAACAAGAAGCCCAGGCTAAGCAACAACGTTGTCAAAACACTGCACTGTTCAGAAGCGCAAAGCGCAATCACATCGTGCCCACCGTGAGCATACCGCAGTATACAGGAACGCCAGGCCGACGCAAGGTGACAACACCAATAAGACACTGACGTTCCAGTCGATGCTGCTCGTGGTCATTGGGTTCTTTCTATCCATGTGTCTGCGCACGTCGCGCCTAATTGTGTGTTTACTTATTCACCTCATGCGTGCTGCAATTCATACTTTCACTGGAGCTTCGAGCCTCATTTCTGTAACATGATAACATGTTGCTAACGCAACGCATTTCTCATTTCATCCTTTTGGCGAAATTATTTTCTTAAAAATAATTCAATAATAAAATAATAATAATGCAACCATACAACGGTTGCATTCGAACAAAGCACATGTAGCACAGAAGCCTTATACTGTTACCTTTACGTCACGCACGCTTTTCCCCTTAACGGCGTGCCTCATGATGGGGTCGTAGCTTTCACATGCTGAATCACGAAAATTATTTTAAATATTTAACACGTAATCATACGTCATAACTGCAACCGATCTGAAGATAGCGCATTGAAGAAATTTTGAATTTCGCGCTCTTCCCGGTCCTCTCACGCGAGCAGTGACGCAACAAAGTGCGATGAACAATCACTTCGCCCCTATCTCGCCTCGAGCTCGCTCAGGAAGACTTTGTCTTTCATCAATTTCAACTGGAGGTTGAGCCGTCTTCCAAGTTCTTCAGTTGCGGTGACAAAAACTGCTATTCTTGTTCGCTTTTCGGGATGTTTCAGCTCTTATTTCAAACGTCAAATATGGCAAGGGGTCTCCTATACATAGCTTTAACTAGGCATTTTACGCGGTCGAAAGTTTCGTTGCAGTTGGCCTTTAATGTATGCTTACGATGTAGCCCTGCTTTCATTCTCACCGTCGCAAAACACTATAGACGGAAAACCTCTAATGACAGGTGGATGCTTTTAAGAAAAAAAAAAGACGTGTTAAATGCTGATAAAAAAATGATTAATTTTTCACCCTAAATACAAAGTACTAGATGACAGTCCTTCTAATACTACTCAAGCGAATCAAACTCTGGATAGTGTTGACACTTTTAAGTATTTAAGTGTTCCTTCAGACTGTCAATTACATTCGAAGAATAAATGAGCGCAGTGTGTGGGAGACTGTCTTTTAGCTGTTATACCCTGGCCCATCCCGGGCAATATTTTCCTTGTGTTTTGCTTCCTTATTTCATTCCTACCTGGTTAATTGCACTGCAATATGGGGACTTCCGTCTTCCTTAGTGAATACTTGTTCAGTGAAGTTTTGACGACACTCTCCTACTAACTTATATTTTAGAAATATATTTTTTTCCTCTATTATTAGGAATACAATTGCAGCGCAATCTACAAGCCAAAATATGAGAAAACTTTTTGTACTTTCTTTTAACCAAATTTCTTTTCCATTGAAATGTGTTAGCCTCTCACGCCAACCGTCATCACTTATAAACAAATCCCTTCATTCCATGATGCCTCGGCGCTAAGGCAGGTATGCCACGCTGATGGGTAATGAACTAAAATAAAATGTTTCCCGTATGGGCCGTTCTTGTACGCATTTCTTGCTTGAAATAGGAAATATTTAAAAGAATTTTTTGCCTTAGTTGTAACCTTGAAGTTACCTTTCCATGAATACAAATTAGTTCAATGAAGGAGCTTACTCATAACTGTATTAATCACTGTCTCGCAAGACTGAGCGCATTATATGTTCATCTGTGTTTTACCTGCACGGGATAAAGAGGATTACAGTGGGAGAGGAGTGGGGGGGGGGTGATACAAGTTTACCACAAAATACAGCAATAATTAGGGTTACATATAAAAAACTTGGTATATATTAAATAAACACACACACACACACACACACACACACATATATATATATATATATATATATATATATATATATACATGGTGGGCGAACAAACATGAACTAAGTGAGATCAAAACACAAGTGCTGCTCACTTGTCAATCACTTCATTGAAAAATTCTGAATTTCATGATTTATAAACGGTGCCCTCAGTCAGAGCATCCCATTCATTAATGGTTTTTGGGCGAAACGTATACTTAAGAAAGTTTGTTCTTGCCTTTATTGGCCTTATTTTTAGTGCGTGTTCACGGCGAAGGGATATGTAATACGGGTTAGGCATTTATTTTGATTTATTCACGCTAGAACTCGTGTATTCGTGCAAAAGATCTTATGAAAAAAATTGAGACGGCAGCAACTCTTGCGTTCGGCTAACGTCGAAAGCGCTAGGTGTCTTTCCGTTTGCGTGACGCTATTAGATCTGCGATAGCTCCCAGTGATAAAGTGCGCCACTCAATTTTGTACGCGCTCTAGGATGTAATTAATGTTGTCCTGATAAGGATCCCATATCGTTCACGCGTAGTCAAGAATATGCTTTACGTGTGTGGGGCATAATAACTTCTTGTTTGCCGGAGGACAGGGGTCAAAGTTTAGAGCCATGAAAATTAGTGTGGTATTCGCTTTCCCGGCAACCTCGGCAATGCGATCCTGCCAAGTGAGAACGCTTGGGAAGTGAACGCCAACGTACTTGGCCCCTGTTACGTTCGAAATGGTCGAATTATTTAGCCTGTAAGAATGAAATCCGTCAGTTTTTTTCCTACAAAAGCCCACGTAGCTGTATTTTGATTCATTTAGTGCCGTGAACCAAGTGGCAGACCAATTCCAAATTTTATTGATGTCCTCTTGAAGAGTTTTGCAGTCACATGAATTTTTATCTAGCGGTAAACGACGCAGCCATGTGCGTACAATCGCAGGTCCGACTGTATATTTTTTTGCAATATCGTTAACGAAAATAAGAAATAATAACTGGCCCAGAACGGACCCCTGTGGCACTGCGGATGCGACTGGAACAGATCATGCGCAACATTCATTTACCTCTGTTATCTGTCTGTGATTCACGAAGTAGTTAATTAAGTAGTTCATTAGGAAGGCGGAAATTTTTAAATCCTGTAGTTTGTGTATTATACAATCATGTCGTACCCGCTCAAATGTTTTTTTTTTTCGAAATATAAAAACAAACAATCAACGCAAGCACCTTGATTTGATGCAGTTGTTGTGTCAAAAGAAAATTCCATTAACCATGTGTCACGAAAAAAATTCAGGCGCGAAATCCACGCTGTTCTGGTTAAAAAAAGGTTTGCAAGTTCAGGTGCCTTAATATAAGTTGCTGTATACCACGTGTTACATAATTATCGAAGCGTGACATAAGAGAAAAATTGGACGATATAGTTGCAACTTATTTGTTGGTAGTTTCTTATAGACAGGAAACACATGAGCAAATTTCCATTGGTCCAGCATGATTTTTCCAGCTATGACGTCATATGCATTGTGAGAAGGAGATGGCTAAAAGAGCTAGCACGTTCTCTCAGCACGCGACTGGGTATGCCGTCAGGTCCTGTCGCTTTGCTTGTGTCTACAGGCTGGTAAGGAGTTGGCGAATACCATGAACTGACAAAGTGATATCGGGCATATCCTTAAGAACTGAGGCGCATGCCAGTAAAGGAAATAGTTCATCGCTGGACTAGGAGATAAAGCGAACGTAAAGCAGTTATTTTAAGCAGTGGCTTTCAATTCATCATTTGTTATCGTGCCATTGTCAGACGTGAGGCATTGTATACCAGTTTCTTTATTTTCTGGCTTTTTTGGAGAGCTTCGAAGTAGTTTTGTCATTATTTCGATTCTTTACATCTAAAGTACTGAAAAAAATGACACTTCGCTTCACTAATATTCAATTTACGTATTTGCTGCACAGGAATAATTTTTCAGAAATAACTGGCCTTCAACTTTTTTCTGAGGTTTTGAAAAAGACGGCGTGTTGTTCTAAGGAGTTGATGAATTTCGTGGGTGACCCGTGGTTTATCTTCCCGATGTTTGGCAGTTACACATTTTGATGGTATGTGTTCCGAAACTAGTGGAAGTAATTTATCTTTCAGTATGCTGCAAACAATGTTAACATCTTTTTCTGCGCAAACCTCTCTAAGGCTGGAAGTAAATCAGTTATTTCACTGTTCATTGCTTAGTAGTTTCTCTGATCACAAAGGTATATCCATTTTGGAGAAAAGTCGAACTCTATTTTGGTTTGTATAAGAAATACTGCTTAAAACGCAGCCTGATCGCTTACACTGTGAACACAGATGGGTGGAGACACCAGATCAGCTTTATCTGTGAAGAAGAGATCGAGGGCGTTGGATGACGAAGTAACTCTGGTAGGGGACTGGATGCAATGAGCTAGTTGTGAGCTACTTGTGAGGTTTAACAATGCAGAACGTAACGATGAGTTGGACAAATTGGCTGGCAGACCTAGGCTCCAGGACACGTTTGGAGGGTAAAGACACCCCCCAGTTGTACTATTTCATAGGAAATTGACGCCAGTGCTTCAGACAGGCTCAATATAGCTGCACTGGCACTTCCAGGAGGCCTGTAGAACGAGGCGATTGCAATTGGCCTCCCAGAGTGTCAAGCAACTTTACACAAGACAAGCTCGCAGTCTACGTCACAAAGAGGGATCGACCAGCTTTGCAAGCTAACCGAAGCCTGTATGAACACACCTCTTGCCTGTCTGTTCCCGTCCAAGCGATAAACCGTGTAGCTTATTGAAAACACTTCAGCATTTAAAACTGTGTCACCAAGCGAGGATTCAGCGCCAGTGATAATGTCCGGACGACGCGGAGAAATTACGCGCGGGAACTCATCTGTTTTATTTTTTATGCTGCCACAATTGACGATCATAAGCTACAAACTTTGTTTGACATGTGCGGAACTGTCAACTGCGTATTCTTGCTATGAATTGCACTGTACCATCTCCTTCGTCTCGTTATCGAAGACGTAGGTGCTG
This sequence comes from Dermacentor albipictus, assembly GCF_038994185.2. NCBI lineage: Eukaryota > Metazoa > Arthropoda > Arachnida > Ixodida > Ixodidae > Dermacentor > Dermacentor albipictus. The sequence continues at coordinate 3,874,237 of NW_027225580.1, read as the reverse complement.
TTTCCGATATTCAAACGGCTAAATCGAAGCTTCAACGGGTGCGTCTGCTTTTTTTTTTTTGCGAATGAAATCAGATGTCTTCTTTCTAAGCGAACCTGCGCGGAGTAGTCTTCACTGATAGCATAGTTTTTTTTTTCAGCTTGTAACCCTGAAGCAAGACCTGTTCTATTTTGTAGGACGAAAACGGAGCTAAAGGTGGCCGCGGTTTTTGCTCGCAGTATCGCTTCATCCTGTGAGCGCGTTCAATGTCACTATGACTGATGCTCTCATAGAACAGATCCTTGAACACGGAGATAAGGTTCTTTTGTGCCTTACCCCAGATTTCTTTTTCAGTATCCGTAATGCCATGAAAAACAAGGTTTCAATGCCGATATCGGTTTTCTAAGTCTTCGTTTTTTTTCTAACAAAGTGAACTTGTTTCGTGAGAGATTCAACAGTCAACTCAAGGTTCATGACAAATGTCTGTGCGCTTCTGAGGGGCTCAATCCCTTCTTACACTTTGGATGCCTTTGTTGCCACAAAGTCTAGCTTCTCCATGAATTCTTCTAGCTTTGACTGGACGGCTGAGACCTCTGTTAAAAGTTTTTTTGCTGGTTTTCTTGAATTACCGGAATGACGTCAATAGCTCTCATGAGCTTCGCAATCTGAGCCTCTGTCGGAGGTCCAGGATTCAGCTCGATGTCTCTCGACAGAAGTACAAGCAGGTGCACTACAAAACTGTAATGCAAAACCACTTGAAAGGCACACTTCCGATGAAGCGAATAGCAAGGAACATACCGCGGTGCCGACCGAAAACGGCGCTTCTTAGGTTTAGGAATACCATGATATGCAATGCGATATCTTGGACGACAATAACTACCTGACAAGATCAAAACAAATAGTGAAACCTGTCGGCAACGATTGCTGCGCTCGCACATAAGGTATATATAAAAGGTATACTGCGCTTAGTAAATAGAACCACAAGGTGCTTTTGGTAAAAGGAAGGGGGAAAGGAACTTAACACGAAAACAAACGCAAAACACGTGTATAAACATGTCCAGCGACAAATGTGAAAGAAATATGGTGGCAATGTCATCCTCAGATTACGCTACAAAAAGGAAGAGCGCAGCAGCGGTCGCATATCGATGGGGGTGGAATGCAAAAACGCTCGTTTACCGTGCATTGTGTGCACGTTGAAAAAATCCCTGGTGGTCCACATTAATCCGTGTTCTTTCACTATGGCGTGCCTCCTAATAAAATTGTATTTTTGGTACGTGAAACCCCAAAATAAAATAAATAAAAACGGAAGAGCACAGTCACACCGTTTTGTCTAGCTTTCAGAGCAAAGAACAGCCTAAACTTCCTGAAGGCCATTCTTACATACGCCGTGTGATAAACATGTCGGGTAGGAACATGTCGGGTATCAAGTGCACTTCAATTCCTTGGTGTGGACCACTAAACATGACCGGATTGGGCAGATCATGTACAGTAACATGCCAATAAACGAATGAAAAAGAAAGACGGAGGGGACACGTAAGACAAGTTCTGCACGAACTAGCACAAATGTAAGGAAATGGAAAATAATGCGATGTTCACTATAAATTGCATAAAAAGGAAGCACATGGATATCGCTTCGCGGTTTAGACCTGCGCATAAAGGCTGTTTAGGAGAGTTGCAATGCGGAGTGATACAGACTGTTGTTACCATGGATGACAATATTGATTATGTTGTCCACCACTTTATAAGCAATTCAATTAAGAGCTAAACTGAAGTAAAACATAGCACAAAATGAAGAGAATCGCCATTCAGTGCCAAAATTCCCACAGACATCTTGGCTTGTATCAGTTCCACGGCAACTGTTCTTCAGTAAAAAAAATCAATGAAGACAGAGCGCACAACAGCTGTGCTTTGCGCGCTCTTGCGCACCCTGGCGCCTCGTATCAGAAGCACCCCAAAAGCTGCTTTGTCTAGCCTCCACGCTCCTTCACGAAGATTCGCTAAGGCATCCTCGTAGTCGGCATATTCACGAGGGCAGTATTGATCACCTCCGCGGAATTCAAGGCACAAGAAATTGTGCAGGACGAATGTGGCCTTGATCACATGATCAACATGATCACATGGTCAGCCCAAGCCATGAAGGCTTGGGCTGACCGGTTTTTCGAATGTGTAATATTTTAATGAATTAAAAGATATTATTATTATTATTATTATTATTATTATTATTATTATTATTATTATTATTATTATTATTATTATTATTATTCCGAACTGAGGCACATTGTCCTTTGATAGATGCGTCACCTTGATGCAAGAATGCCGAAAGCATTTTCGGCGTACCTTCTGAAAAAAGAGGTCATTTATTAAAAACGGAGACAATTATACGTTAAGAATGCGTAAGTGCTTAAATAATAGGCACGCATGCTTCAACGTAAAAGTCAGCATATTGAAATCGCTGACATGAATAGGACTGGTAGCTCCTTCAGAACATACAGCTGGACATTTCCGCCCATTTAAGCCACTGATTAATCGAGTTTTTATGCCATAACAGCATATGGCAGACAGCTATGCCTAGCCCTCACTTAGGCAAACTGCACTAATATAGGACAACAGCTACTGCTGGTGTTGCAAGGAACTGGGCGCACCACTCTATTGAAGGTAGAAAGGCTGGGAAAGAGGACTGTGTTTGAGTTTCCGCGCAACAGAATTACGTTTCCTCATATATCCAAATTACAATCTGACGCTATCATGTAGGTTGTGCAGAAGTCATACTTTAAGATTTTTTGACGCATTTTATTTTGAGAAATTCAATTAGTTCAGTAACGTCTTCGAGCGACACGGAGGGCCTACGTGGTTGGGTATGCGTGGTTCGGAATGATATTTCGGTCACAAAACGCTCGACTCTAGACGCGGGACGCCGACGCCGGATTTTCTGCAACGCGGGGCCTAAAACGTTATCGTGTTATGACCGTACCTACACCTGGCGGCCACAGCCACTCGGAAAGACCGCAAACGGCAGCTGGTAACGGGCTTTCTATAAGTTTCCGCGTAACAGAAATATGTTTTCTCGTTTATTCGAATTGCACACGAACGCTATCATGTTTGCAGCTTGTGAATAGGGTGCAATTTACCAATTCTCTGACGCAAGTCACTTTCAAAAATTGCATTTGTTCAACAAGGCATCTGCGCTTATAGTAAAGGGCCTGGATGAATGAGCCTTTGTGTTGCACTTCCGCACACGCGCGTGCGCGTGTGAAGTACGTCGCTTGTGGTGGCGGTTCTTGTCTAACGTCGTCTAACGTCGATCATGCTTGTCTAACGTCGGCAACCGCTTCGCTGTACATCCATGTTCACAGGGTTTAAAGGAGGCGGGTACTTTTTTCTTTAGAGGTGCCAAATATTTCTATTGTAATGTAGTGTTTGAACAGTTCAGTTCGTAGCGTCTGTTCGTAATCGAGAACGAAGGTCACGCAGAGCAGGAACAGCTGGTCATGCAGAGCAGGAACAGCTGGTTGCCCGAACGGCTCACGCTCGTGCTAAGCACTGGCGATCCGGCTGGCCCACTGGTTGCACTGCAGGCACGGAACTGACGATCTGGCTGGCCTTGTCCTTGTGCTCTTCTTCTTCATTACAATTACCCCCGGTGCAAAAGCGGAGCCATCCTGGCGACTTACGACGTGGAGACGAGCGGGTCATAGAATTGTTTCAGGCGGCGCACGTGAAGAACATCCCGTCCACGGCGGCGCTTGTCGGATGTCGGTGTAAGAGGCTCTATGACATAGTTTACTGAAGAGGTGCGTTCGACGATGCGGTATGGTCCATCATACTGCGAGAGAAGTTTTGTTGAAAGTCCAGGCGTGGTAGCAGGCACGGACAGCAAGACAAGTGTGCCGGGAGCGAAGTTCGGATTCGTAGCGTCGCCATCACGATTGGCTTTTTGTCGTTGTTGGTCGGCGGAGGTGAACTTTCCGGCTGATTGACGGCATTTCTAGGCGTATCGGGTGACGGTTGAAATAGGAGCACACTTTGACGCGTCTGGTGTATAAGGCAAAACCGTATCGATGGTATGGGAAGGATCGCGACCGTAGAGAAGAAAGTATGGAGAAAATCCTGTAGTACTTTGTGTAGCCGTATTATATGCGTATGTGACAAATGGGAGGATTATGTCCCAGTTTATATGCTCCGATGAAACGTACATGGCGAGCATATCATCTAGGGTGCGATTGAAATGCTCCGTAAGCCCGTTAGTTTGAGGATGGTACGCCGTGGTGGTCCGGTGAACTATGCGGCATTGAGCAAGCAGTGCTTCAACCACTTGCGACAAAAACACACGGCCTCTATCACTCAGCAGCTCCCGAGGTGGGCCATGACGAAGAATGAAACGATAGAGCAGAATGGATGCAACGTCACTGGCGGTCGCTGCAGGTAGAGCAGTGGTTTCAGCATAGCGTGTAACGTGATCAACAGCGACAATAATCCATCGTTTTCCAGTGGGTGTTAGCGGTAACGGCCCGTACAGGTCAATTCCCAAACGGTCGAAGGCACGAGCAGGGCACGGAAGCGGCTGTAATAAACCGTGGGCTGGATGAGGCGGAGATTTGCGGCGTTGGCATTGCGGGCACGAGCGGACAAACTTTTGGACAAAAGGAAACATTCCTCGCCAGTAGTAACGGTGCCGCAGGCGGTCATACGTCTTCAACATGCCTGCGTGTGCACATTGTGGGCAGTATGGAAAGACGCGCACATGTCGGAACGCAATGTCTTAGGGATAACCACGAGCCACTTGCGACCATCGGGCTGGTAGTTGCGTCGATACAAGAGGTTATCCCGGACAGCAAAGTGGGCAGCCTGGCGACGCAGGGAGCGGGAGATGGGAGATGCGGGCGAGCCAGAAAGGAGATCCAGAAGAGAGGCCACCCAAGGATCCTTGCGCTGTTCTGATGCGAAGGTGTGAATGTCGACCGAGGATACCGCCTTAATGGTGGAGAGGGAGGCCGTGTCGGCTGGCAGCGTAGGGCGGGACAGAGCGTCAGCGTCAGTGTGCTTGCGACCTGAGCGGTATATGACGTGTATGTCGTATTCGTGAATGCGCAGAGCCCAGCGGGCAAGGCGTCCAGACGGGTCTTTTAAAGAGGATAACCAACAAAGGGCGTGATGGTCAGTAGCCACATTGAAAGGCTTGCCGTATACATAGGCCGTATACATATGCCGTATGCCGTATACATACATAAACATGTCATCAAGAGGCTGAACAGAGCCGTCAGGGCTGTAGGAAGCGGATTGCCGACAACGATGGCGCTGAGTCCGGCTGAAATGACAAGCGTGGCGAAAGGGAGGGGAACATCTTTGCGGGTTATGAAGAGTTCCGAAGGAGTGAAGAGGACAGTGCCTCCAGAGACAGCGCCACAGAAGACGGGAACAACGGCAGACGAGTACGGCGGTATGGTGATGTCTTCCCGGAGGACTAGCTTAGCGGGAAGAGATGTGGCGCCGACGAGGGGCACGTCACACAGAGGCGATAATTCGACTTCAGCACGTGCACAATTGATGACTGCGTTATTTCGCGAAAGAAAGTCCAACCCAAGTATCACGTCGTGAGAGCAGGACTGAAGAACCACAAACTCCACAATATAGAGAACGCCCTGAATAACAACTCTAGCTGTGCATGCTGCTGAAGTCTGCACTGGCTGGGCGCTTGCTGTGCGAAGACAAAACCCAGAAAGTGGCGTCGTAACTTTTCGTAAGGCGCAAGAGAGGCGTTCGTTTAGGACAGACACGGCTGCTCCAGTATCAATTAGCGCAATGGTAGGGAGGCCGTCCACAGTTAGATTGACAACGTTCGAAGGCGACAATGGAGGACTTGTACAGATCGATGGCGACGCAGTTCTTGCCTCCTGAACTGCGGCGCTTAGTTTTCCTCTTGCGTGGGTGAAGGGCGCCGACGCAAGGGGGATAACGAGTGGCGACGCGGGGAAGGCGAACGACGTGGAAGGACCGGGCGCTCGGCTGGTGGCCTGTTCGACTGCCGACTAAGATAAGTGTCTTGAAAAGGTTGCACGTCGGCGTAGGGAGGCGACTGCACCAACACTTCAGAGTGCGGCATGCGGCGGCGGCAGAGTCGTGCAACATGGCCGGGAATACCGCAGGCATAACATATGGGCCTGTTGTCTTGTGTGCGCCAAGGATTAGCAAACGCAGGAGCAGGTCGATGAACGGGATGACGAACGGGTGGTAGCGGCCGTGGATGTAGCGCAACGAGTGGTTGACGAGGAGGCTGCGCGGCGACGGGTGCGTAAGTAGGTGGCGCGGCGCCAGGGTACAGCTGATGCTGCATTGTTAGAGCCTCAAAAACTTGAGGCTGCGCGGCGACGGTTGCGTAGGTAAATGGCGCGGCGACAGGGTACTGCTGATGCTGCATAGGTAGGGCCTCAGCAACTTGCTCTTCAATAACCCGCCGGAGCGTAGGGGCGAGCTGTGTAGGAGGCTGTGACGGCAGCGGCTGTTGTTGGGGTAGCTCAGCAAAGGGCATTAGAGAGAGCTGACGTGCAATTTCCTCCCGCACGAAAGCTTGGATTTGCGTGAGCAGGGGGAAGCGATCAGGGAGGACGGTCATGGAAGAGAGGGCCTCGTCAGCCACTGAGGGGCGCCTGGTCAAATCGCGTTGCTTTCTCAACTCGTCGTAGCTTTGGCACAAGTTTATGAGCTCTGCTACGGTGCGCGGACTCTTGGCGATCAACATCTGAAAAATGTCATCGGCGATGCCCTTCAAAATGTGCATTAATTTCTCATTTTCGAGCATAGAAGCATCCACACGTTTGCACAGGTCGAGAACCTCTTCGATGTAACAGGTGAATGTTTCAGCGGGTTGTCGCGCTCGCGCTCGTAACCGCTCCTCGGAGCGCAACTTGTGGACGGCGGGGCGACCGAAAACTTCAGCGAAACTGGCCTTGAACGCGGACCAGGACTGAAAGTCGGCTTCGTGATTTTTAAACCACTGGTGAGCCACTCCCGCAAGGCAGAAGATGACGGCATTTAACTTGGCGGTATCGTCCCATCGATTGTGCAAGCTCACCCGTTCGTATGTAGACAACCAGTCATTGACGTCCTGCTCATGCGCACCGCTGAAAACCGCTGGATGGCATTGCGGGACAGCGCCAGAGCAGGCAACGGAGGGTGGCGGTGACGTCGGCTGGAGAGAGGCAGGCATGACGGGAGGCAGAGTCCGAGACTGGAGTTCCAGGGTGTAGATGTTCTTGAATACCCCGCACCTCCACCAATTGTAATGTAGTGTTTGAATAGTTCAGTTCGTAGCGTCTGTTCGTAATCGAGAACGAAGGTCACGCAGAGCAGGAACAGCTGGTTGCCCGAACGGCTCACGCTCGTGCTAAGCACTGGCGATCCGGCTGGCCAACTGGTTGCACTGCAGGCACGGAACTGACGATCTGGCTGGCCTTGTCCTTGTGCTCTTCTTCTTCATTACACTGTCTTTTTAAGGTCACCGCTTTCTTGCATCCTTAGAATCGTTAAAAACATACTGCACCAGGAGAGATTACAGAGACAGAAGCAGAGATAGACAGATAGGTCCCCAGACGCACGTTCGGTTTTCTACACGCTGTGCTAGGAGCAAGTACCGGGAAGCACGAACTTGCCATTAAAAAAAAAAACTCTCCATCTTTGCATTCGCCAAAGTACCAATACTTGTTGCGTGCGTAAACTTTGTAGTAGCACAATTTTTACGAAAATGTAAAGAAATGAATAGCCAGCTTAATGCTTGAGGCATATATTCAAAAAATTACTCTGTGTATCACTCAACGTTTTGGTAATCTGCTCAGAAATGTGTTAGTTTTACAGAAGTGGTGCTGCGATTCTGGCTATTAGTTTGAGTCTTTTGCTTTGGCGCATGCGCACGTTACCGCGTATAATACAAGGTCCTATATGGAGGAAAAATAAATTTGGTTCATAGTACGGCTCACATTTTTCATGCGAATGAGTACTTTACATGCCTGTCATTCAAGATCAAATGAACTAGCCCAACTTCATGGCATTTGTAGTGTATGGCTGCTGACATGCAGTTCCTTGCGCTCAATTTTTAAACCTAAAACACTTTTTGAAAGAAAAAGGAGTCTATCATTCACCCGAGAGTAGTATGAAGCTGCTAATTAAATCCAGTAATGGTCCTGGAAAGTTTGCATTAGAAGAAACTGCATCCTGCTCTGGGGATCACACCAAACACCAACACGTTTCCACAGTGGTCGCCATACCATCTGAACTAAAAAGAAAGCTTGCCAATAGCAGTGAGAGGGTGAATTACGATCTAAAAGCGCAAGGATACTAAACGTGATAAATATGGCAAATAAGTTCTGTGTAAGGTTGCAAGGTTATAGAAAGTTTATGAAAGGAAAATTTCGTCTACATAAATGCAGCCCAAATCTTTCCTTCTGAGAAACTCATATGGGTTTCCTCTACACTTTATGCTACTCTCAACTGGATGGAAGATATTTCATTTCATGAACTTAGAAGGGCTTGACCTAATTAATGACCGGCAAGAAAAAAGAAACACAGCACCCCTTTTTATTCCTGCTTTGTTTATTACGCTCAATGATTACGTGAAATTTGCACGAACTGGGCCCTAAGCAAGTCCTTTCAAAAGTGCTTTCTGCTGGCCTAGTTTGTGTTTACTTGACATATTTAGTGAGCGCATAAAAGAGCCACAGCAGCAAAGTCTACAGTACAGTCCAGCGTCCATCCTTGTCTTTCATGCTCTGCTCTTTGCGCTGAATAAATAGGCCGTTTTATGAACTTTCCTCCACCTTGCAAGAACTTATTGACACAACTCATTTGCGACAAATATTTTTTGGTCGCTTGCAAGTACTCTAGCATATATATTTGATAACCATGGGGAATTTACAGATAAAACAATAAGTGAAATCTCTACGTCTAACAATGAAGTGATACCTGACCATGATATGCAAATCAGTACCTACCTTGCACGGCTAAGACAATAGTTCAACACAATGTCCTTTGCCTCGGTCCAGCTGCCTGGCAGAGGTCTCATGAAATGAGGCTGCAGCTGAAAGGCTTCATCCCCTATGAGCACATAAGGGTTACTTTTGGAAGATCCTGGCAGTTCAGCAACCTTTGGAAAGTCAAGTTGGCCCTGTTCTGGCCACTTTCCATTGGGGCAGTCCCTTGAATATGATCATCATCATCATGATTTTTATTTTCACCACTAGATACAAGGTGAAATAGGGAGAGCCGGAAAAAAGCCGAAATTTCTTCGGCTTGACAAAGCTCCGGTCTCCCACACAGGCACGGTAGCGGCTGGTGTAGCAATACAATCACACATAAAGTGGGGATATAAGAGTACATTTAAACACACATACATATAGACGTTTTCATGTTATTAAATTGAAAGTAGTTATAGTACAGTTGAGTAAGATAACACGCAGAATAGAATTACAATGTGTAATCTTGCATATTATTATTGAACACAGACTCAAGCGCATATACCATAAGAGTGCAAAAGTAATATATATATAGACATATATATATACATACACACACACATACATACATAAATATAACAAATTTCACAGAAGTGTACAATAAACATAAGTTACCATCAGGAGACACTCTTTTTTAATTATTTTACATACTTGCAAATATATATGTGCATCTATGTTTTAAAAAATAAAGGAAAAGAAAATCTTCATATTGGCTGCTGCTTTCGCGACAGACACCTCGGCAGCGTAGCCCAGGGCGCCGTCACATCCTCGAAATTTTAGAAACGCGAAGACGCCCTTTGGAGGATCCAGTTTACAACGCAAACCCTGCCACGTAATCTGGGCACAATCACTGCAGCGGAAACCTGGATTCTAGAAATAATAGCTGCTAGTGTGAACGTATATATACTTCCATCGCTCACCCTCCCACCGGCGCCAATGTGTATGAGTCTGAAGAGGTACTGGCGGTCCACAATAGCCATCAGAACAACCGAGTAAGTTCTCTGCAAATAAAATAAAAACAGAATAGAAATATTGTGTTACGCAACAAGCTGGAAAAAAATACAGGCTGTAAAAATAACGTAATGTAATGGCAAACTGCAAGTTCTTGAACTGCAAAATTAATTTAAACAGTTTCAGCCGCCAACATATAAAAATTCAACTTTCTATGTGCTTCAGTGTGCAGTGCACGTCTTACCTTATAGTGGACGTACAACGTTTCTGACTTATTCGGGCACTTGCTTTGTATGCGCTTTCCATCGACTTCCCCAAGACAGTTGCGAAATCATCAGCATTGCCAGAAGCCCTTCAGGAATTTTCTGCCACTTTTCTTCATTTTAAGGTAGCGAGAGCAGAGGCTCAATATAAGCAGAGTTTTGTGGAAGCTTCAATGTTTGTGCTTTTTCTGCAATGCCGCATTAGTAGTTTCGTTTTCGGTGGAATAACCACATCAGTATTCAATATTTTGAGAACTCATTAAGTGATGCTGGTCTGGGTGCGGGCTGCTCGCATTGTTCAACATGCAGGGGATATTGGACCACTGACTATTACAGTGCTCCAAACTTGAATTCAAACTATACGTGTATCTGGTGCTCAGCAACACTTGCTCTCACCTTATTATCAAATACAGCATGAGCACAAATATCTGAAATGCACAGGTCCGTGTTAAACGTTAAAACTTAACTATGAGGTTTTACATGCCCTAACCACGACCCGATTATGAGTTATGCCGTTGTTGGGGACTTCGGATTAATTTTGACCACGTGCAGTCGTTTAGTGTGCACCTAAGTCTAAGTATACGGGCGCTTTTGCATTTCGCCCCCACCGAATCGCCGCCGCCGTGGCCGAAAAATTTTCTAGTGCAAGAAAATACATAAATATTTCCATTTGTTGTGTGCATGCTCTCAAGTTGAAAGCTGCGACTCATGTTTGATTATGTGTTTTGGACCGACAACTCATTCATGAGTACACAGCAGCACACGGCAAAAGACAGGGACGCCGTGCGAGTGATAAGCAGCCCAACTCTCTTAATGAGTGGACTAACCTACGAGTTATACAATGTGGACAAGTTTCCCAGCATCACTTCTGGTACCTCTGCTTGCCGGTTAGCTGTGGCTGTAACCTGAACGAACTGAACTGCTTAATAACTGCAGTGAAGCCCATATACAGGACGTTTCAATTTTGACTGGTCCCAAACTGGAAAAACCAGTCTTGCTTACTTTCACATCAGTATTTTCTGTCAGCATCACATATGCGTGGGCGAATGGTTGATTATTTTATTTACAAAACTGATTTTCTGCCAAGAGTTAGCCTGAAGAGAGATATGATGTGGATTGTTTAAGCACATCACTGCATCCAGATTACCACCTTAGCGTCTAAAGAGCAGTTGTCTAAAATGAACCGTGTAGATGAATGCAGGCTACGCTAAGAAAACAAGCAATTTCGAACATAAATAAAGACATTTATTACGCAGTTAGTGCGTGTACATGACATTTAACATGGCGTTTTGATAGCTAAAATGGTTGCGCAGGCTGTGTACAACGTCTATGTGATAGTAGTCAACGGCAGCACCTTCGACCTTTCGGAACAATTTGAAAAAAGGAGTGTGTAAACAATAATACAATACAGAACAGTTTCTTGTAGCGTTTTCTCGTTTCTCTCTGGGAACCATTCTATGGCGAGTGCAATGTGCACTCACTCAAACAATGTATATATATATATATATATATATATATATATATATATATATATATATATATATATATATATATATATATGTATTATTTGTTACGCGATGGACGAGTCAGTAAGACGAGCAACTATTTAGAGGTTATATTTACAACAGTGGTTGCAGTGCTGACTGGTTAGATTCACAGCGCGAGCCCAGTTCGTTCTTCCTGCTCTTTTCTCGGGTGATGGCGCCCACGCGCCTCGTTCAATCAATCAAATACTGCACGCGTGTAGCATAATCCCCCGGCGGCAGAAGCGACGTCCCGGAGCGTCTCAATGTCATCACTGGGAGGGTGATACCGCTTTATTCGTGTAACGAGCACGACATCACTAAACTGAGAAGCAGATGGGGCGTCAGGGGCGATCTCATAGGTGACAGGGGTCACGGCACGAAGCACTCGGTATGGGCCTGTGTAATGAGACAGCAGTTTTCCTGACAGGCCGACCTGACGCGACGGAGACCATAGAAGCACCGAATAACCAGGCGGGAAGCGAACGCCTCGGAGTCGCCGGTCGTACAACCGCCTTTGACTCTCTTGGGATTCCAGAAGGCGGTCATGGGCGATTTCCCGTGCGTGGGCACAGCAGGTGATGACGTCAAGTGCATAACCCCTGGTCGGTGCCGCGTGAACCGGGAGAGTTTTGTCGAGGGGCAGTGCTGGTTCTGGGCCGAACAGATGGAAAAATGGGGAATATCCAGTTGTGTCGTGGCGCGAGTAATTATAAGCAAATGTGACAAACGGTATAGGGAGGTCCCAGTCAGTGTGGATATTTCGCGAGCATGTCCTGCCCGCAGTACAGTCCACAGAAGGAATGCCTTCGCCACGAAATTGACCCACTGGCTGACCAACCGCTATCCGAAAAAAGAATTCTACAACATCGAAAGGACCTACCGTCACAGAAGAAGGCCGCGCAAGTGCTTTTGCGCTTTTTGCGATCTACCGGCCTGTATGAACGACTTCAGCAGGAACGCCTTTTGTGCGTGTCTCCATGTGTGCGTGTTTCTTTTTTTAGCGTTTTCCTCGCTGCCATTTTTTTAACCCCTATCCCCCATCCCCAGTGTAGGGTAGCAAACCGGAGACTCATATCTGGTTAACCTCCCTGCCTTTCCTCTTCATTCTCTTTCTCTCTCTCTCTCTTTCGCGAGCATGTCTGTGAGAGTGCGATTGAGACACTCCGTGAGGCCATTTGTTTGCTGATGGTATGACGTGCATAGCTTGTGCCTCGCGGCAGAGGATCGCAGGATGTCCGCGATAACTTTTGATAGAAATGTCCGGCCGCGGTCTGTGAGAAATTGTCGTGGAGCTCCTTGTAATAAAATTTCGTCGCGTGCGAGAAAATCAGCGACATCTGTAGCGGAGCTTGTAGGAAGCGCTCGGGTGAACGCGTGGTGCGTGGCGTAATCCGTGGCCACAGCGATCCACCTGTTCCCAGACGTAGAAAGAGGAGAAGGGTTAAGTCCGAACCAACCCTAAAGAATGGTTCCGCGGAAATGTCAAGTGGTTGAAGGTAGCCAGCAGGGAGCGTCGATAGTGTCTTGCGTCGCTGGCGTTTCTCACACGCAGCTACGTACCTTCGAACGGAGCGAACAAGCCCCGGCAAAAAGAAGCATCGGCGGACCCGGTCGTAAGTACGTGGAGAACAGCCGAGCGAAGGTGTTTAGGGATCACAAGGAGTAATGCAGGGCCGTCGGGGTGAACGTTGGGGTGGTAGAGTACGCCATCTTGAACTGCGAATAAGCGAAGGGAACTGTCGGCAAGTGACGATTCCAGGTGCTCAATGATGATACGCAAGGACGGGTCACGGCCCTGCTCGTCGGTGACAGAGAGCATTGGAAAAACAGAAAGAACACAGGCGTCGGTGTCAGTATCAGACGTAGAGGTTGCGTCTTGGACTGGGTAGCGAGAGAGGCAATCTGCCTCCTGGTGTTGGCATCCCGAGTTGTAAGTCACTGTGTAGGGATATTCTTGTAGTCGGAGGGCCCAACGACCGAGCCGACCTGTAGGATCCTTGAGCGACGAGAGCCAACAGAGTGCATGATGGTCTGTGATTACTGAGAAGGGCTTGCCATATAAGTATGGGTGGAACTTTGAAACAGCCCAGACGAGAGCAAGACATTTGCGCTCGGTAATCGAATAGTTGCGCTCTGCAGGTGCCAGGAACCGGCTAGCATAGGCTATAACGCGGTCGCGTCCTTCTTTGCGTTGCGAAAAGACGGTGCCGATCCGATAACCACTCGCATCGGTTTCGACCTCTGTAGGTGCGGGTGGCTCAATGTGGGCCAAGAGCAGTGGATTGTTGACAATCGTGATAAGGTGCGAAAACGCGGCAGCCTGAGGGGAACCCCACCTAAAAGGCACGTCTTTCTTCAGAAGCTCAGTGAGTGGTAGAGCGATTGCTGCGAAATCTTTAACAAACCGTCGGAAATAAGAACAGAGCCCCACAAAACTTTGCACGTCTTTGACATACTGAGGTAAAGGAAAAGCCGGCATTGCTCGAACCGTCTCCGGGTCGGGTTGTACTCCTGAAGCATCGACGCGAAGGCCTAGTACTGTAATCTGTCGGCGCCCGAAGTGGCACCTGGATAAGTTTAATTGGAGCTTAGCCTTGCGGAAGACGTCAAGGATTGCTGCGGCGCACTCAAGATGCGTCTCAAATGTAGGAGAAAACACAAGGACATCATCGAGGTAAAAAAGGCAAGTTGAACGTTGAAACAGAGAGTCGATCATCGGTTCGAACGTAGTGGAGGCATTGCATAAACCGCACGGCATAACCTTGAATTGGTAGAGGCCATCTGGAGTGACGAAAGCGGTCTTTTCTTGTTCTTGCTCATCGATGGGAATCCGCCAATAACCAGATTGAAGGTCGACGGATGAAAAGTATTTGGCACCGTGAATATAGTCACGAGAGTCGTCGATTCGTGGTAAAGGGTAAACTTCATTCGTAGTGATTCGGTTTAGGTGGCGGTAACCAACGCAGAAACGCCACGTGCCATCTGTCTTTTTGACGAGCACGACCGCCGGCGCCGAAGGACTCGACGAGGGCTCAAAAATGCCTCTGGCGAGCATCGTGTTTACCTTCTGCTGAATAACTTGCCGCTGGGCCATGGACGCGCGATACGGTCGGCGATGAATCAGACCAGCATCACCATTGTTTATCCGATACTTAACAAGCGACGTCTGACCAAACGGTCGATTGTCAGTGTCAAATATGTCGCGGTAGGAAAGCAAAAGACGATATACAACGGCTGTTTGGTCAGGTGCGAGGTCCGGAGCGACCATGGATCGTAATGGGCCGTCGAGGTTCGAGGGATCCTGCGTGTATTCAGGAGGATCTGGAGACGCGTCGGCTGCAAAAGCAGTGACGTGGTCGTCTGTCACTGACCGGAGCGTGGCCACCGCTATGCCTTCAGGTAACACTTGCTTCATCAAGCATAAATTGATAACGGGCAGACACATCCGATTAGCGGCAAGGGTTACGACGGAGTGTGGCACAGATATGTCGCGTGCTAGAAGGACATCTCGAATAGGTGCGACGACATAGTCGCCATCAGCCACGGTTGCCGTTGAGGCCAATTCGACGAAGGTTAGGGCTTTTGGAGGTAAGCGAACAAACGCTGTAGGCGGAGGGTGTTCGGTTGTTCGGGACGAACGTCTCAAAGAAGAGGAAGCTCGAGGCACAGCGTACCGGTGGAACATTTGACGAGGGCAGAATGCGTCATCAGAAAGTCGAGTCCGAAGATTAGGTCATGAGGGCAACTAGTCAGCACGGTAAACAGGACTGGCGGCCAGCAATTCCTATGCGAGCAGTGCACATACCACTGACGGCAGCAATGGCGACGCGTAATGGCGAATTGGCGACGGGTACGGCTCGAGTGATGGCAGGTGTAAGAACTTTTTTGAGGCGATGACTGCGTTAGCCCTCATTATGGACACTTGGGCTCCAGTATCTATTAATGCAGTCAACGGAACACCATCTACGTCTACTTCAGTTAGGTTCGTGTTGGTGAGGAGCGTCAACGGAGGATTTGGACAGGATGAACGTGATGCAGCAGTTTTCCGTCCTTCGGTTTAGCGAGGAAAAGCGGCTAGGTTGGGGCAACAGGGAGCGATGGCGTTGAGGCGGCGGCTATCGCACGGAGGAGCGGCTATCAGGGGCATTAGAAGTAGGGTACAGACGGTGAGGTGAATAACGGCGAGCGTTGGCGTATGGGCGAGGAGCAGGGAATGAGCTCCAGTACGGCGGCATCCAGGTGGTTAAAACACGTTGGCGGGCTAGTTGGTTAGAATCCATGGTAGAGTGTACAAGCGCGACTGAACGAGGACGTAGAAAGAAACAGATACACAGACACAGCGCTGTGTCTGTGTATCTGTTTCTTTCTAGGTCCTCTTTTAGTCGCGCTTATACACTATACCATGGATCCAGGTGGTGCGGCAGTGGCGGGATACATGACCAACGCGGTGGCAGCGGAAGCAGATCGGTTTGTTGTCGCGGGTTTGCCATTCAGCAGACTTACGTGATCTGGGAGTGAAATACTGGTCATTACAGGTTGTGGACATGGCAATGGGTGCCGAGTCAGGTCGGCAGACAGAGCAGGTGGTAGGTATGCCAAGGTTTGCAATTCTTGCCGCACAACTGCTTGAATAACAGAAATAGAAGGGGCATCTGCAGCCTGGTCAAAGGTACCTACAGGGAGTCGTGGATGAAGGGGGGGCCGGACTCGCCGCTTCTATCTCACGGGGAACGATACGTGTGACGTTCTCTTGAAATGGTCGTGTGGCGGTAAGAGCGGAGCAAGAGGACGTGGCAGCGGTGTCTGGGAGCCGGGAAAACTGTGGGACAACGCGGTGGCTTTGGCTCCCTCGAAGCGGCGGCATTCTTTGACGATGGTGTCGACGGTAGAGACATCGTCATAGATGAGGAAATTGAAGGCGCCGTCCGCGATGCCTTTTAGGATATGGCCCACCTTGTCAACATCGGTCCTGTGCTCGTCGACTTTCCGGCAAAGCGCGAGCACTTCCTCTATGTAGGAGACCTACGATTCGTTCGATGACTGGACACGGGTGGCAAGCTCTTTTCACGCAGCCTGGTGGTGACCTGAGGGGTTCCCAAATAGGTCGCGAAGCCGCTCTTTGAAAATGTCTCAGCTGGAGAACTCGATCTCATGGGTGCAAAACCAGACACGCGGTGCCCATCCAGATAAAATATCACATTGGCAAGCATGATGGTAGGGTCCCAGTGGTGGCTTTGGCTAACACGCTCATACATGCTGAGCCAGCCGTCGACGTCAACGTCATTTTGCACGGAGAATGTCCGAGGAGCACGGAGACTAGGAACCGTAGCGTGCGTTGTGGTTGGCGCCGCAAGTGTAGGTGGCGACGGCGTGGTTCCATCGGAAGCCATGGCTGAGAAGACGACGGTGCGGCTGCTTCGGAGCTCCGTGGCGAGGACGCAGAGCGTTCCACCTCGACCACAATGTTACGCGAAGGACGAGTCAGTAAAACGAGCAACTATTTACAGGTTATATTTACAACAGCGGTTGCAGCGCTGACCGGTTAGATTCACAGCGCGAGGCCAGTTCGTTCTTCTTCCTATTTGCTCGAGTGATGGCGCCCACGCACTTCGTTCAAACAATCAAATACGACCCGCGTGTAGCAATATATATATATATATATATATACACGCTGCAAATGTTTGTGCGATTTACGTACTTGCATGTAAAGTGGAGACAGCACTTGCCCCACACCACACCCTATGGTGAATGAATGGACTAATCTGGCCGTCTCTATCGTCACGCAGAACACATATGCTAACATAAGTAATGGGAATCCCTGAGTTCAGATACCGGAAAACGTAAGCAAAAGCTGCAACACTGCATGCAAAGCCGGGCCAATCGGTAAGGCCTTCTTTCTGGATTCCCGAGCAGCACTTGCGCGTTGGAAAAAAAACAGGATTTCATTGCTGCAAGAGAATTTAAAACCTTAAATTATATCCTGCAGTAGTGTGCTAATCATTTCTAAACGAGACATGCAAGCAGATGAGCACGGCAGATTCACCTCAGACACATCACGAGACATTCTCCGGAGGGTATTCTGCTTTGTGCAGAAACATTCTTTTGGTTCTGCTACTTCTACTAAGCTGTGCAGCTTTTTGAAGCACCAAAATCACCACGCCCGATCAGTGGGAGGCCGTGCTGCTCAGCACATACCCGGAGAACCAACTTGGGGCAGTCAAGTTGGCCGACGACGCCGCCAAGATTCAAGGTCTGGCCGCCGTCTGAGGAAGGGGAGCTCTAGTGGGGAAACCCTCCCGACCGCAGCCCCCCTTGACTTTCATAAGGTTATTTCTTTCTCTCTCTCTCGAATGTTTCAGACATCATGCTGTAGTAATCGTAGAACAGTGTTGGGTCTCTGGTTTTCTATTAGTCACACCTGTAGCTTCGAAGACGGTTCGATCACGCTGTACTGAGGTGCACAGTGCCTATCAACTTACCGCCGGGAAGTACACGCTCTGTTGGGCACGGTTGCTCAGAAGAGGCCGCACGCAGTACATGAGCGCGATCAGCTGGCTCTGCTTCAGGATCATTATCAGCCGCGGTGTGGCGGCTTTTCTCAAACGTCCCCCCATCACAACAACGCAGCGAACCGGCGATACTCACACGAGAAGACACAACATCGCAAAAGTCGCGCAGTTCATTTCCACAGTTTCCGCATTCTGGCCGCACCCTCGAGGTCACAGCCGCAGTTACTGTCTCGACCGAACATAAAACGATGAAAAAATATCGTCGAGTGCCATATGCACGTTGCATTATCCAATCTGAGACAATAATAATGAAGCGATATTGCGTTGCATGCAATTTTCACTTGTGTTCGCAATTTTTCACCAGCATTCGATAACTTTCAATCGGGCAACAATGAAAGTTTGTCCATACCACTTGTCGCCATGTCTCGTAGGTGCATGCGGTTTCTCCGACAGGGTCATGCCTGTCGCGTCGCTATCGCCGTGAAAATTGCGTGCATGAGGTCTCCGCTTAAAACAAAAAATGCAGGCTCTTTCCAGCAAATAATTTTGTGCGCGCGTGCGAGGTAAAGTAAGGTTAACTCAAGCACCATTATTGCCACAACGCTGTTACAGGAGCAATTTACAGAAAGTTCACTTTCCGCGTACTCAATGACACTTGGTGTCCAAGTGGCTTACGTGTACATTTTGCTGTGACGGAAGTTAAAAATCAACGCCTTACGAGAAGGGTTCTAAATAGAAATGCCAGTTGGATCTATATCTTTCGGTCTAGATATAGACCTTTCGAGAAATGTTGAGACACTATTTCACAGACTGCGCCTTGTGACAGTTTGCACAAGCATTTCCTGCGCTGCATAAAATAAGCTTCATCAGCGACTTGTTCTTGTGGGAACTACAATGAGGGCGGCCGCCATCTACTCCTAGACTCCCCAGTACATTTAGGGAGATAAAAAAAAAGGCTAACGTGCAAGTCATCTCTATAGCTAAATTTCTCATACGTCAAATCGGTCGGCTCTTAGCCATCAAAATTAGCACAGCGCAAAGCTTTAAAGTCAGTTGAACATTTTAGTTAATAAAACAAGCATACTAAATGCACTAAGAGCCGTATTAGGTAGCGTTATGTAAGCCACAACCCACTTACACCAGGAGTACTTTTATGCTCTTGTTTAATATGTGCGTCATACTCCTCTTTGTGTGTCTTGCTTTCACGAAGCCTGCTTTTAATTGTTGTCTCCCTCTTCATGTATTATGTTATCTGTGTGTTACCTTCTTCTGTACGTCAGTACACTGGGCCACAAATTTTAAAGAACACGAAATCTGACAAAAAGCTGAATTTTTGCGCAGTCTCACATTGCAGTATTCGCATTTACAACCTCTACCAATATGTGCGAACAATATTGTGGTGTCCGATTTTACTGACTACTATTGCAGGCTTGTCGGAAATTCAAGGTTTTCAGAGATCCCGGGGTCCGTAAGCTTTTGAGGTTGACTGTATATCTTGTATCGCATCGCAGCATCGTGCCACTTTTTGGAACTCAGCAGACGCGTATTTATTTATTTATTGATTTATTTATTTATTTTAAATGATGCAGCCCTATGCAGGCATATTGCAAAAGTACAGTACAAATACTAGAAACAGACAAAAAAGTAGCTGAACATAAGAAAAGAAATGACAGCAATCTGATCACACTAGTGCTCCTATAAAATTCGACAGTGCCACTTCACGAAAAGACCGGGTAGGTGGTTCTAGCATACGACAACTCTTGGGAATTAACTGAGTTTGAACATGTTAGTGCGTGCAATGAAGTGGTTTAGGTTGAGGCTGTGACAACGTTATTCATTTTCAAATAACGTATATTTATCACATATATGTCGGAACACAGTATAGTGTGTGCTGCAACTTATCCTCGCCTTTTGTTTCTGCAGCTACCGGTGTATGCAGGAGTACGTGACCAACTCCATTTACTCTCTTTATCTAACTACCCTTCTGATTTTCCGAGCCTGTAACGTTATTTATCTTGCAATATTCTTTTTATTATTACTAATGTCTGAAACAGTGTAGTCGTCCCAATTGTAGAAGAGTAGGTATGTTTCAGTTATTTTCATCGTAATTAGAGGAAAGAAAGCAGATAAAAGGTAAAAACTGGGTTTTCTCTTTGCGTCTGCCCTTTCGTTTGCCGTCGCAATCTCGTCGCCAGTACAATGCCTCATTCTCAGCGTGAGGCCTGCCATTTCGCACAAAAACGGAAGCTATGCTCGCCACTAAAGAACGAGTTCATGCCCTCTCGACAATGTACAGCCATGCATGCTCCACTGCGCTAAATCGGTTAGCTTTAGCGCTTTAATATTTAGGCGGAGTATTGTATGCCACGCTGAGCCGAAAATGGTGGTGCCAGTCCATTTGTATCGTAAGCCACTGTGGTAAATATTGTGTGAAACGAAGGCAAGACACCCTTGTGTGCATTCCAAAGAAGTCGTTGATGAGAAGATGGCAGTGTCCTCTGTGAGGTACAATGCGGAGGAACCGCTGAATTCTGCTGTTTTCTTTAATTAAGGGTTGATATTGCATAACTGACCCAGTATTCAAAAGCTGAGTTTATTTATTTAGCGCCCCATATCATGTAGGCATACTTAAAGAACAACATAAAGATGATAAATGTATGGACGAAACATGATAAAACATGTCGAAGTTGCAACTTAACTATTTCTTACTGCATGTGCGGCGCGCGTAGGCTATCAGGACGAGGAGCCATGTGCAGTAGTTGTGGAGCAGTTACAGGCAATCAAATTTTGAATGAAAGAGAACATGAATTCAGCCCACGATTTTTTTTGGCTATTTCAGACACAGAATGAATAAATGATGGCTGATATGAGCACGCTGGGTTTTGTACAATAATTTCTTCCGTGCCCCGCGAAGGATACGAGACCGCGACAAATGGACCGCACAGCGCACGTGCCCGGCTGAAGTCATTCAAATAAACGTCGCTTGTCCCATCTAAAAATGAATGAGTCACTGAAGTGTGCACACGGTAGACTGGGTTCGCGGCTTTTGTCATTTGCCCGTCGATGGAGGACACACCCGTAATGTCCTTCATGCACGTGTAGGTGGCTCTCAGTCACGCTGAATCAAATGACCTGCGGCCATTCTCATGCTATCGAGACGAGCCCAGAGGTAGCCAGTCGCCATCGACTGCATGCCGCATTATGTACCGCACTGCTCGCTCGCTCGTTCAAGTATAACGTTGTGACGGCCTGCACGATGAACGCAATCAGCACGGAGAAGACGAAAGCACTCGTACTCACGCTATCCGGACAAACTGGAGGATGGTGCGGTTTCTTGGTTTCTTGAGGGTAAAAATAAAGGGCAAAACGATTTAATTGGGAAATGTGAAATATCGGGACATTGCTACAAATGAGCCGCAGAGAATGTACGCGTAAAGCGCCACTCTCAAGCGAATATGAACGTCAAGGACACGGCAAAACGAGCAAGACCGCAGGGCACTTCTTCTTTATTTTTACTTGTTCAGAACGCTAGAGGTGAATGTTCTGAATAGCACATTTGCTTGGATGGTTACTTCGCACCTGGGCTGAATCATGTATAGCAAGGAGTGGTGTTTTATAATAAGAAAGCATGACTATAGCGGCTGTGTTTTATTTAAATAAGGCAAGTGTGATCAATAACAGTGACCTGAAGGAGAAAGTCAAAGGAGTGCATATCCGAGCTACTTATTGTCACGCCAGGCTTCTACTGGTAGTGACAGCGAGTTAACATATAAAACTGACGCAAACAAATACAAAGAAATGACCTGATCCCAGTTACTGCCATTCCTTTAAATTGAATAGCTCAATTACAGCGAACCGAAGTTATCAGTGACAAGACTCCTCGACATGTTCAGAGCCTCCTAGGTGATGTTGCAGAAGAAAAAAATATAAAACGCACGGGCACTTCTTCAGACTTCGAATGAAATCTAGTGCAATCTGAAGCACAGGCGCATAATTTCCGAGGTGCGCTGGCCGTAGCATTATCCATCGCCAAGAAAGAGGCAGAAGACCCGTTCGGTTAGTAAGCCACAAACGAGGTGACGCGAATGCGTTTAGTATATTTCATATAAAATTTCATACATTGTTCATATGGTATCTCTCAAGTTCAATGGTTATAAACATGAAGTATCCCCTACTGAATATCCTACTAAGAATGCTACTAATATCCTACTAAGGCTCCCCTACTTAAGGGCCAATAATAAGCGCCGGGGAAAGGGAAAAAGAGCTTGGTTGCAACTGGTAGCACCCTTCTTAAAGGGCACGCTTAATATGTACCCATCCAACCATCCATCTCCTAGGAAATAATTATTTGACAGATTTATGTTTCTCCTGGATATCATCGATTTAGAAGGATTCTTAAGGGATGGAAGCACCACGTGTTCGCTTAGCAAAACAGCCGACCGGGCGCAGCGTACAGGTTAGAATGCACCGCTTGAATAACCCATGACGCTTTGTTAAATCCGAGATATATTTAGGATGGGTCAGCAGCAGCGGCCTGCACACTCCCAGCCTTCGACTGTCACATGCTATGCCAGCTCCCTTTCTGCAACGAGCGCCACTGTAGCTCAACTCGCGGGGCTGTATCTGGCTGCCGACCTCCTTACGGCCGATCCTCGCCAGTATTCGATGGTGGTGGGGTGCAACTCTCTAAAGGCGGAACCGCATGGCGCGATTTCAGGCGCGATTGATCCGCGGTTGGTGGGACGCGCGCGTCATTTTGACGGGTGCCCAGCATGATCCGTCACGAAACCGCGCCGCCGCGTGCTGCTTCTCGGAGTAGCAAAAAAAAAAAAAAAAAAACGCGTCTCGCGGCGCGTCCGTCAATCAGAGTTCAAGTAAGTCATGTGGCATTTGGTCACGTGGCATTTTCGTTTGTGGCTTTGCCACCAGATGGCCCTGCTCTCTGTACATGTGGACGCGCAAGTATGCGGCCTGTAGGGTGGGCAACACAACAACAAAGAAGGTCAAGCAGAAAGTCAAAGAGTCTGAAATAATCTCATGGGTGGCGGCAATGGAAGAGAAACCTGCCATGAGTAACTACTTAAGAGGAAAAAACAAAATCAGGAAAGAAACAATTTATGATAACTCAAAAGGAAGCTCATCACTTTTTGAAGCGAGATCGGGATGCGTTAGAACACGCACCTATAAACGAGGTATAAGACGGAAGAAGCCTGTGCTCGATGCGGTAAAGCTAGGGAGACTACGGAGCATATTTTATTAGAATTAGGCATGCGGAAGGTACGTAGTCGCAGTTTCATAATCTTGCTGCTTGAAATTAAGCTTCATAAATAAACTTCGGAAAAAAAATGTCGCTGCCTAATTACACTAAGATTATTTTTATTGTAGTGTTCTGCAAGTTTAAGGGCATATTGTACATGCGGTAACAGAGACAATTCACGTCCTTCGGAGTTATGTTGTCTGGCAACCCGGAAAACGCGACGCGAAAGCGCCGCACCCTTTTTTCGTGTGGGTGCTCGCGCGTCGGCGGCAACGCGGGCGTTCGCCGCGCGTCACGTTTTTCGCTCGGGGGAAACGCCCCATACGGTTCCATCTTAGCCTGCGCTTGCCGAACCCACGGCGGGCAGGACTTACAGGGGTGGTGCTGCTTGCCAAGCTCACGGCTCTTGCCATATCGGGATCATTATATCTTTCCAATGGCTGCCCTCACACGTCGGTATAGCCGGTGACAAGGAGGTGGACACCTATTCCAAAGCTGCCCACCATGATGGAGTACCGGTTACCAGAGCGGTAGTGACCTCAGAGCAAATGAGACATCTGCTACGATGCTTGCTCACCTCCCTCCATCTGGATCCCCTATTGGCTAGTGGAAAAACTCTCCTAAGCCGCTTCCAGAGAATGGCCTCTGCAGAAGAAACCGTTCCACACGCCTGCGTATACGGCCTGGCTGCACTTCAACTGCGGCCCGGATGTACGCCAAGGGCGGCGCGACGTCACTTGCCTCCAAGAAGTCCCTGGACCCCGAGACGCTGGAGCACCTGTTCTGTGCCTGCTCATGCTTGGCACAGGAATGCTCCATAGTCATCACCACATACTGACGCCGGGGCCTTCCAACAGCCACAGACTGGCATAATATTCCCAGTGCGTCCCCAGCTCCGTGCGGTTAGAAGTCTGCTGGAGATTGTAAATTCAAGTGGAAAACGCCACCTTGTGATGGCCCACTACAATACTGGCACCTCTGCTGATGACCGTCACCTGCCCTTTATCATTATTAGATTATTTTTGGCGTTCGAATAAGGACAAGTTGTGAGTTTTGCATGAAAGCTTGTTAGTTAGCTTATTTTCTGATAATTTGTCGAAATGTTAGCACTTTGAGCGGATGTGCCAAGTTTTCTAACGTAAAAAGCAACTTTGACCAAGTTCGTCCTTGCATTTTTAACACGGTGTGAGATATCTTCGCGAATTCTATAACTTATGCCTTTGAAGTTCCAGCCATTAGCAAGGATGTCTGTTTTAGTGTTGTGAAATGTAAAGCTCACTACTAACGACCGACATCGCCCTGACATGTGACGGCCAAGGCGATGATGCGCACGATCTTTTCTTGAGGTTAAATATTTATGTTCAGAAAGTCAGGGCATTGGCGCAGGATTAATTGTTCAGGTTCTGACAAAGGTGCCGAGGGGTTAGGATCTGGAATACCGTAGAAAATTAAGTTGCTTCAACGACACCGATTTTCTACTTAATCCAATTGAGCTTCTAATTTCTATATATGCTATACGCGAAGTTTATGCGGCGTTAGCTTTGACAGATCCTAGTACAGTCTGGAAAGGCAGCAGAGCGTGGTAGTGCATTTCAAGGTTGGTCACTCCTTTGTCTAAACCGGAGAAAGTTTTCTCAGTTGTTAGTAGCTAATGTTTCAGTCATTGTACTTCCCCAATCTACGTTGACTGTGCAGCGGTAATGTTCAACCCAACGTGAACGGTAACGGGACCCGTGTTAGCTTCAACGTCCCCCGTCCCCCCCAACAGCAGTAATAGTGAACTTATACCATGAGTGCATTAAAGAGCAGCAATACAGCAGCAATGTCGGCTCGGTAGCTGCAGCAGCGAGCAGTTGTTGGACCTCCTAGAAAATGGGGAGTCGTGTTCACCAACCTTCATTACGAAGAGCAGCGGGTTCATTGGTGACGACGTAGCGCAGCCAACAAGCCCACAAAGCGCGGCGGACGCGTACAGATGATTTATAGTTGGCGCTGTGGACAATGTCCTTACTGATGGTATCGTCTAAACAGCATCCAGGGCTAAGTTTCGAGACGCCGGTGGTACCAGGAAGAAATGCGGTGGAGAAGACAGGCTTAAAATAGAATATCATGTCTTAACCTTTTTCATAATTTTTTTTTCATTCGTTGGCTTTTGACAACCCGTACATAAAAAGAGCACATTGTATTGCCCGCACCAGTCACTCTAAGACAGTATATCGCCCACAAGCCCATACCGTGACATTCCAGCCATCATTTTTTTCTTCGCACAACACGAGACTGGAATGGCCTGCTCACCGAAGTTGCCACTATTATCGACCCACTTGCATTCAAGCGGCTCATCTAAAATATCCCATTGAACTTGTAGTATCTTTGTTTGCCATTAACCACCCACATTTTCATGTAATGTCTGAACAAGAGACGTTTGAGTAAATAAACACATAATAAATAAATGAAATGCTGACAGTTGCCGGGCAAACACCGCGACCATGGCGCTGGCGCAGTCGAAGAATCGCAGGTTACAAGAAACGTGCAGTGGAGCAGTTACGCTGGTTGCGAAGAAAAGGCGAGCTTTAACAGCAGCGAAATCCTACATTCTAAAAAGCAGTGGGTTCATTGGTTACGATACAGTGCAGCCACCGAGCCCACCGAAGTAATGCTGCGCGCAATGCCCTATGTCCTTATTTTGCTCATTTCAGGAGATCTGGCACCGTTGACCACGTAAAGTGCCCCGAAAACCTTCTTCGATGAAATAAAGAGCCGTCATTTGCTTGCTTTGCAGCAGCCAACGCCGCATTCACACACTGCAAAAAAAAATATGGTATTTCTTACTCTGAAGACCCCTGCGCTTCGAAGTACTTTGCAGACATGGCGCCCTGTCCCTAGAGAATTAGCAGAACTATTCCACACTGACAGGCCACTGACACAATCATTTCAAACTAGAAATATTTTTGTTGCTCGATTTGCCGGCATACATAGGTACGGCGCATATAGCACTGAGTGTTTATGGCGAACGTTGCATTAACTTAACTAAATAATGATTTTAGAGTCACCTTGATCGGTTAGTTTGAAACTGCAGCACCTTGCGATAGTGTCATCTATATGACGCGTTCTCTGGCTCCTTAGGCTCACTAATACGGTCCGACGACTTCGCAAGTATTGCCGGTGCCCTCTATCAAGATGCTTGCATGAAGCACGGCGGGATAGACGCTGACTTCCTCGCTGCCCTGTCGTACTGCTGGTCTGCTCATGTCTCGGATACACACGGTTTGATACGACGTCCAATCGAGCGTCCATCTTGCACCAACTACCACGCCCAACGGATTTCCAGCCAGTTACGTTGGGCTGCAGCCCTGGATCGAACACCGGATGAAGAACCAACTGGTGGAGAATGCCTGAGATGTTGCCTGCCAAGGAACCGGGGCTGGCCCTATTCCTAATCGATCTGACCAATCCTTCCGTGGCCCTCGCGTTGGTAGCATAAAAGTCGCGGACAGTTTGTTTCCAATACGCTCTAGTTACTGATAGAATGAAGCTATAATGGAGTTGCGCCTCTTTAGCAAACCAGAGTCCAGCAGTAAACCACCTGTGCGATCGCGAGCTGCGAGGGGAATACATTTTGTCTCGCACACGGACAGCATTCACCGACCATCTCAGCGAGGCAGCAGCCTGGCTTACACGTTTTCTCTTTGTCCCCTCGGCATTTAGGAAAACCAATTCTATTTATGGATGTTCGGCATAATTGTACCAACATTAACCCTGTTAGTCCCATCGCAGTATCGTAGTGGCTATGGTGTCGGGCTACTGAACTCGAGGTGGTGGGTTCGATCCCGGCAGCAGTGGCCTCCTTTTAATGGGGGCGGCATCGAAAAACGCTCGTGTACTTGAATTGAGGAGCTCGTTAAAGAACACCAGCCCGTTAAAATCCGGAGTCCTTCACTATAAGATGTGCCTCGTAATCGGATCGTGGTTTCGGCTCGCAAAACCTAAAAATATGACTTCGATTTCAATCGTGTTGGCAAAAATAACCACACGTTGACGACCTACCGGCTGATCCCAAGCACACTTGAGCGATTGCAGCCAGTGAGCTGGCCTTCATGGCTCACTCGGCGGCTTTCAATGGGGACCATCAGTGGACGGCCCGCCATTGGTGTTTGTCACTCTCGTAGACATGTTTTAAGTAACGATGTTCGTGCAAAATTAACATGTTCATGCAAAGATGCTTGTTTGCTACTTCATGATGAAGATACGAATGATTCAGAGCGTACGTGCAGGGACACCGAACCTCGGCGGAGGGTACTTGCCACTCGCTGCCTCACCCGGAGGTCCCATGTGTCCCGGAACGATGAACGCGGCAAGTCGAACGAGCAGGAATCGTACGATGGATGGAGCACGACATCGTACCATATGCACTGCGTTTCCTGCTTGACTAAATCTGACCCTTCTCAATGAGAAACATCAAATGGATCCATCTCTCTCCTGACAATTTTCAATGTTGCTCATTTAGAAGAGTTGTTGAGTTCTTTGACACAACACTTTCATCCGTGCGCACATCCCGCGGTTCAAGAGAGAAATCACAGCGGCATCGTCCTGTCTGCCTATTTTTGTTGCAAGTATCCGGCTACGCTGATCAATTGCTCTTCATATATTTTCGAGAGCCTGTCAATACATTTTTTCACAGTTCAGCCTTGTTTATTTGGATCTGGATTTTTTCTGCAAATCTCTGTGCTCTGAAATCTTACCATGTGCATCAGACAAAACTCGATATTCTTGAAAAATGATTGTTGACGAAAACTAAGCTTGACGTAAAGAGAAAGTGCAGCTGCGTGATGCCTTCCGAAAAATGGCTTCGGCCCTTTCCCAGAACCCCGGAAGAGTAAGCTGCGATTGCGTGCAGAAAAGAGTAAGCATAGAAGTAGGAACTTTTTTTTTGCCGTTGAACGCAGGTATAAACTTTACCGACGTAGAGGATACTTTGCCAGAGTCAATCGACTGTGAACCTCTGGCACCGGCAAGGAAGATTGAATGATCTTACGCTTGAGCGCGCGCACCACCGCTGCTCCCTGAGCACGCTTGAAAGCATCAACTCGGAATACGAACGAAAGTTGTATACACGTTGAGAGGAATGAAGTAGGTGTACACTGACGCGTCCCGCAGAGCGGAAGAGGGTGGTGCAATCGTGAGGCGACCCAATCTCATTAGCACTCCGGATGGAACTGGCACCACTAAGCGTGCAAGCACTAGACCGCAATGATGTTCGCGCGGAAGCCAGCCAGGAAGCCGAGTTGCTAGAAGGAAACCGGTGTACGTCGTAGCGAAGCCTATCGTGTATGTTGCGCGGTCAGAGTGCCGGCATATTTTTGAGGTGTGTTCTTTATGACTCCTTGGCAAATATATAGAGCCGGTTTACTCCGCTATTGGTAAGGTGGGCTGCACATATTGCGCACTTCTAAAAAGAAAGAAAGTGGATACAAAGGCAGCATCGAATATACTTGCGTTACCACGCTGTTAAATATGTTGCAGGCTTTGGGTATTGTGTAGTGCTCCGTAATTATGGAGAACCTCCTAGTGTCCGCCACTGCCCTGGTAATATTAAAAATCAGAGCGCATTTAAATTCCCTCATTTGTTCTGACGGGACACGTTGCCGCAGTTCCATGCTCAGGGTTTCATTCCGTGAATTGGCTAATCGGTTTCCTATAAGTAATTCAACCAGTGCACACATTTAAAGGTAAGCGCTATGATTGTATGCACACAGGCTCGGAGTATGGTTCCTGTAAATGTAGTATAAAAGCTACAGAAGCCGGAACTGTAACTGCCGAATACAGCGTTTCGAGCATCGCGAAGACGAAGTTGTATTGAGATGATGGCGTTGTCAGCTGTGACGGCCTTCCGCAATAAAGCATGGTGATGGCGCCGATGCATCTGCATTACACGTATTGTTCACGCAACGAAACTGCTGCGTGGTGCGCCACTTGTTTCCAACATTCTTCTGCATAGTTGTCTCTTCGCTGTCTTGGCAGTCAGTGAACCGATGATTGCCGTTGTGCCAGCGTCATTGTCGCCGTTAAAATTGTTTGGAGGTTTGTTTGGAGGAAGCGCCCCAACTGTTGCATACAGTTGGGGCGCTTCACCATACGAAAATGCCAATTAGACTTTTTTATAATGTCTAACAACTTCCGAATCACGTTAGCGACTGCCTATTTCCATGTACAGTCTAGTAACGCTTGTTTATACAATCCAGAAAGGCAGCGTAGTTAGTTTTTCTAAGGAACGTTTTCTGAAAAAAAAGTGTTTAGAAATTGAAGTTACTTTCTTCTAACAGCAACGTTTAGTGGAAAGCAAAAACGCACTTTTTAATTTTGTTTCTAACTGCATTTCAACTGACTTGTTTAACAAATGACCCGTTTCCTTGTTCAAGTAAGACAAAGGTTCCACAGGAAGACAGAAACTTGAAGCCATCAACAGCAGCATGAATATAAACAGTGTTCGACGTTTTGCAATCTTCCACCTGGTTATCATATCGTGCATCCCATTTTTTTTCAAAGGCTGTTCATTACTGTTTTATAGTCAAACCCAGTTTAATTTTAATGTCCCTATTTTTTATTATTTGGTTAATATATCTGTTCTTCATCTGCTATCAACAAAATATGTATTCATAATGTGCATTTATTTACCATTTACAGTGATTTTATTAATCAGATGCATCTTGATACAAAATTTATTTTCCTTTATTTGTTTCCTTTTTCCAAATGTGCAAAGTGCTTATCTTAATACCTATTTTGCCTTTTGGGAAGACTAGGTGTACTGGATTAATGACTGCTTACATGTTTACATCATTTTCTGTTTTGGTCACCCCTACTCTTAGCAAGTAATGACAGCAGTGCCATTAACCGCTCCATCACAAAAACCACTGCTTAGCACACCCTTCCTTCCTTTATTTTAACACTTTGGCTTCTCTTGACCTATTGCATGCACCAGCTTCTTCTCCCCCAATGAGGCTAGGGGCCAGTGAGCTATGCATAATCCAAAACAACACAGCCAAGGTAAACATTTGCTACCCTGATGACAAGCACCCATGTCGAAATGTTGGCTACAGCAACATCCCTTATTCCAACAATGTTGGTCTACTTACATGTTTTTCTAACACGGAAATTACTGCTTTGTCGTGTTCTGTGATTATACTTTCTTGCCGCTTTCTTTAGGATGGATATTCACGAATACTATTTGTTTCTCCTAACAGCAGCAAGTTAATCCTTGCAAGCGTTTGGGGTCAAAAACAACTTTCACCAGGAAAAAGTGCAAGACGAGTGATTGAAGAAAATAAAGTTGCTTCTGTCATCTAAAAACTTGAGGACTGAAATGTTGCACCTTTTTGTATATATGCTATGCAATGCATTCATATCACAAAGTGCAAAGTGTTTCATCTCTGCAGCCATGTCAGTGTGTTGGCAAGACAATTTTCTCAATGGTGACCTGCTGCTTCGGCTATGAGCTGCCTTCATGACATTTGCATAAAAGGAGATGTACTATTGTGGACAAAAGTGCCCTGGAAGAGTGAGCATCGACCAAATTGCACTTCTGTTCAAGACCGCAGAAAACAGTGGGTCACGCATGCACATTCCGAACGCAGATGTTAGCACGGCTCGTCCCAGCAAATAGTGCACCAATGAAATTTGGTCGACTCTCGCATGTCCTGGGCAGTTTTGTCCCCGATGGCACATTCTCCGAACAATGGATATGCTCTGCAAGATGAAATACGGGAAGCACCTGTACTTTAACGGATATAGTACAGATTCAGCATACGGAGCCTTTCGTTTTCTGAATACGGCAGGTACCTGTATTTTAACAGGTTTAGTACAGATTCAGCATACAGTGTGTTCCGTTTTCTGAATACGAGAAGCACCGTACTTTAACGGTTATAGTACAGATTCAGAATACAAGGTCTTCCGTTTTCTAGATACAGAAGCACTCGTATCTTGTATTACGGTCTCTCTTCTACAGTTGTCCGCTCTACGGAAATGACCGTTCTCAATTTACGGAAAAGTGTTCGTTCAGAAATTACCAGCAGATTTTCTGTAAAGTAAGGCAAATTTTTTTACCGTGTAAGACACAATTCGATAAGTTGACTAGACACTAGTATATTGCCCTAAAACAGGTTTTCAACGGTACCCAATTCGACAATTGCAAATTTTTCTGAGGCCATTTCTAGGAAACACGGAGATAATGCTGGTCGCGCCTTGGAATATGGCTCTTAATCATTATCTGCTGCTGTGGAATGCTAAAGAATTTCACGAACACGCAAGTTCCTACACCTCTTTCTGTTGTTTCCAAACACACTCCATGGTAGTTCTACAATTATTTCCTTTATAAATATAAACATGTTTCAAATCCAAGTCAGTGGCGAATTATTCATGGTGTGTTACTGAAACGTTTAAAGAACTACGTCAGTAAACTGTTAATCGAACAAAATTTTCCGAGATTCAACTAGACTAAGCGAGATTGCGGTGACGTCAGCACAGTTCAAGAAAATCAGCATGCGTGCCATTAAGGGAATGGCGTGATGACAACGGAGTACTATGTACTATGTACTATGCAGGCCGCGCACTCAATTGATAAGCTACACAGCTGCAGTACGGTCGTCGGACGTACTGCTATTGCAATACCACCAACAGGCTTTGTAACCAGGTAATCAAGTGAGTGCGCTCCACGGTATGAATTGTTGCTCTAAGGTGGAACATAGCTGGATAGTAGCGTTCAAGAAATTACGCAGAAACTCCTCTGAAAGTTGTCCATGTATGCGTAAGCATTGTGCCACTTGCTCATCTCCGCGCAGCCGGGTGTCATTATCAATTTTATGAAACGTGATTCGAGCAGTACAAATGACAGCCATTATACAAAAAGGTGAGGCGTGCAGACAGGACACAAGAGAAGAGAAGTGGACAGCACGAACGCCGACTACCTACGGAAGGGAGCACTGAGGCGAAAAAAAGAAAGAAGACACAAAACGCATCTGCGCATGCTCAGGAATGTTAACACCACGTGTCAGTCGGGTACACGTGCCGGTCTACATGAGATATAACTGGTAAGGCACTTCATCTCTTCCTTGTGTAAAGTAATCGAAGGCTTACTCACGCATGCGCTTCTGCCATTATAGATATCCAATGCCTCTACCATAAGACGCGTATCTTCATTGTTCTGCCGGTACAATATCGCGCATTCACCTAACTGGCGTGCAGTTACACTCTTGGCAATGTAGGGAAAGTTTAGAAGGCGATCCACCAGTTAACGACCTTTTATGTTCCATTAGCCTCTGATTTATACACCACCCCGTTTGTCCTACGTAGAACTGGCCACAGCCAAAGGGAACTTTATAAACCACACCCATACGACAGTCAGTAAAACTGTTGGTCTTCTTTTACTTCACAGGAAAAATATATGTTCTTTTCTTTTTTTTTGCCTTTTACCTGCTCCTTTTTCCTCTGCACGACAGCGCATATCTTACCTAGCTTATTAGGAGCAGTGAAAGTAACATTAACATCATATCTACTACCCGCCGCGGTTGCTCAGTGGCTATGGTGTTAAGCTGCTGAGCACGAGGTCGCGGGATCGAATCCCGGCCACGGCGGCCGCATTTCGATGGGGGCGAAATGCGAAAACACCCGTGTACTTAGATTTAGGTGCACGTTAAAGATCCCCAGGTGGTCAAAATTTCCGGAGTCCCCCACTACGGCGTGCCTCATAATCAGAAAGTGGTTTTGGCACGTAAAACCCCACATATTATTAACATCATATCTACTTGCAACTTTTTTAAGCCTGTGCGATGCTGAATTAATGTACGAAATAGCCACTACTCTTTTTTTTGCTATTACTGCTTTCTGTAATCACGTTCGTCCCCCTCGAAATCAACTTCTTTAAGCGTTCGTCCCCAGTGCCCACTGCTACGCAAGGATAACCTGCTTCTAATAGGCGCCGGACGTATGCATTAAAACTGG
This sequence comes from Dermacentor albipictus, assembly GCF_038994185.2. Lineage (NCBI taxonomy): Eukaryota > Metazoa > Arthropoda > Arachnida > Ixodida > Ixodidae > Dermacentor > Dermacentor albipictus. The sequence goes on along the minus strand of NW_027225580.1, from coordinate 3,840,760 downwards.
CGCTCATTTTGTGCGGGCAGTATCTGGTGAGAGAAGACTTAAGGAACGACATGGCAATTCCGTTTTTACTACTATGGAATTCTTGAATTGAAAATTGAACAACTCCTTCGAAGATCTTGGGGAGTACTGCCAACAAACGTGATTTTGTTCAAAGATCAAGGAAATGTGCAGAAACTGAATTACGCGTCACTGAGGAAATTCTTTGGTAAACTTTATTCCTCCTCAATAAAATTGAAATTGCTCACTTACTGAGGTAGCAGTGGAATCGAATTCTTCCCTATTGCAGAAAATCAGGTCATCATCGTAACCAAATATCTTGATAACGCAATCACCTAAGGCTTTCTCTAAGCAGCTGTCAACCTTAATTACTCAGGTAAATATCGCTAAGAATAGGCGCAACTTTTGAGCCAATACAAATGCCGATCATCTTACGGGACGGATAGACACTTTTCTCGTTGGGTAAGCATAGAAATGCTTACGGATTTAAAAGAAAGAGAGCCAAAACTCAATTTAACAAGATGCTGGAACGTTGCCGTGCAAACATCGAAACGGCTGCAGAATACAGATGCTGCGAAGTGGGAGCAAGCGCTAACCTGAGAAATTGCACAGGTCGAACACCGAAAAAAGCTCAATCTGAAGAGTCAACCTTGTTAAATTATTCTGTGGGAAAAAATATGAAAGTACTCTTGCTATATAAGAAAAAGTCGCAGTTCCTCAAAGGTGAAGCATCGATTGCGATAAGAAATTAGTGGACAGATAAAGGAAGTAAGGATAGTTGTTTTATCAGCCATAAAAGCTTGGAAACATTCGATTACTACCTGATTTAACAAACATCGTGTCAGCGCACACAACCACACATGAACACGCCTCACTCAATGACCGATGAAACTGGCTGTCGGAACGCTGGAGTGAACAAGCGCGGCAGCAGCAGCTTGCGTTTCGCATCAATGCGAACTAAGCCATGAAAACACAGCGCACGGCAGACTTTGTCCCTGTCGCAGACTACAGATGGCGCCCGCAGTAAAAGACGCCCTTTAAACGCGCCTCCCCTCCCTACTCTTCCCCCGGATCATTGCGCGCTAAGACGGCAGCTTCCTCCCCGCTTCCCTCTCTGGCGTGCGCGAGATTGAGCCGCGATCGCCGGCTCACCCTCGCATGCTTTCACTCGCAGACACGGCATACGGCGCGCTGCGACGATTTTACCGCTCTTTCACTTGATACGGAACCTCACAGTGAAGCCGACTGCGACGGCAACGCCAATGGCAGAAATGCGCCTGGAGTGTTCATATAATTGGTATCGTAATAAAATAGCTTTGTGCGGGTACCTATTCGCATACCTTTATCGCTTCCTCCTGCTGACGACTCTTCCAAATTAAAGGAAACTAATAGGACGTTGTATCAAAGCAAACTAACTACAAGTGTAAACTGGCCTGTTTTCGATGATTGTTGCGTGCCATGAGAAAACGCGTTGAAAAATAATATGCACTCCTAATACTGAGTGCTTTCGTTTCATAACATGTCGACAGAATTCCGCAGTTGCAGTTCAAGATTCAGTTGCAAGAGCCCCGTTATCGTAGGCCGAACCTTTGCCCTGCTTTGGGCGGCCTAAGACCGGTAACCTCATAGCCGCAACGATTTGGCCATTTATTTAACTATAGAAGTAATACTACTTGACCAGGATAGGTTTCATCCTTGTCTTGCGCTGGCTATTGCTGCTACTGCTGTTACTGCTTGCACTGTGTTGTGGGTAATTCATCGTCGCAAGAAGACTTACCCCGCACAAGTGGAAGCGCAATTTGTGAACGAAATAGCCAACGAGCACCATGCTTGCGATGCTCACGGCGTTTTCTTCGTTCGTTGATGTGAAGTTTTCTGAAGCTTCTCTGCCAGCTGCGATGCAGTGTCGTGTGAAGTGATAGTTATAGTTCCTTATTATTGTTACTGTCCATGTTTACATCTGCGCAATGCACCAGTAGCGAAAAGTTGTTCCTGAAGATAGCACTGCGTCTAAGTTCTTTGTCTCCAAGCTATACAAAAAGGTATGTACCTTTCTGTAATTCTTTCATAAACATATGATGTTTGATTTCAGTTTCATCTGGCTCATTTTGGTAGATTGTTTCAAGCACGAATTATAATCACGAAGAATGTTTGAAAAGAGTCATTCTTAAATACCTGTAGTACTTCGCGTTAGGCGGTTAGCTGGAATTGGCTATAAACACGAAGCGTACGAACATTAGGTTTTGACGGCGGTCGATATGACTCAAGTTGTGGTAAATAATTTGTGATCATAAACTCATTCTTTGCCCTTTCTTGATCAGGTGGCGCACGATTAGAGGTCGTGAAATCTTAAGCTGGTGGTTTAACGGTTGAGGGCTTATACCTTTATCTTTTTTACTCTCTCTAACTTGTTTAAAGGCCAGATCTGAGTTTGGAATGGAAATGCATAGCTAAATGCTGCTTACTTCTCTTTCTTTCCGCCTACAACGCCCAGAATCTGACAGCAACAAACTCTTAAAAAGAAATACATCCTCTATAGCTAAGGTACAACGGCTACTATCGCCCATAATGCTGAAGCAGCTTCGCAAACTACAGTTTCATTTCTGATGTTCGCAAGTTTGACTGATTGAATGATGTAAAAAAAAATGTCTGATGCAATGTTCGCAACGTTTCCAGTTTGTCACACCTTTATTTACAGTGGCTGATTTCTTATCGCACCTGTGACTTCAGCTGCACGAGTGTGAAAATTTTAGATAATTATTCAATACGCTGGAGCAAGATCACATATACATAAGGCGAACCGAGGTTCATGGGGCACAAAAAAGTGAAATGGATAGTCACTGAGTAGTAGAATGGTACGCTGGCATATCGGGTGATTTTAAGATATAAATTTAAGCATTATCATAACTTAATAAGCAGCGTTGCACATGTTGTTATTCAGGTACTATGACCAATTTCGTAGAATGTTTCTTGAATGTATGATGGCGATATATGCGTAGAAGGAATGAAATAATTGAAAAAGTCATGATCATCATCATCATCATCAGCCTGGTTACGCCCACTGCAGGGCAAAGACCCCTCCCATACTTCTCCAACAACCCCGGTCACGTACTAATTGTGGCCATGTTCTCCCTGAAAACTTCTTAATCTTATCCGCCCACCTAAGTTTCTGCCGACCCCTGCTACGCTTCCGTTCCCTTGGAATACAGTTCGTAACCCTTAATGACCATCGGTTATCTTCCCTCCTCATTACATATCCTGCCCATGCCCCATTTCTTTTTCTTGATTTCAACTAAGATGTCATGAACTCGCGTTTGTTCCCTCACCCAATCTGCTCTTTTCTTATCCCTTAACGTTACACCTATCATTCTTCTTTCCATAGCACGTTGCGTGGTCCTGAATTTAAATAGAACCCTTTTCGTAAGCCTCCAGGTTTCTGCCCCGTACGTGAGTACTGCTAAAACACAGCTGTTATACACTTTTCTCTTGAGGGATAATGGCAAACTGCTGTTCATGATCTGAGAATGCCTGCCAAACGCACCCTAGCCCATTCTTATTCTTCTGATTATTTCAGTCTCATGATCTGGATCCGCGGTCACTACCTGCCCTAGGTAGATGTATTCCATTACCACTTCCAAAGCCTCGCTACCTATCTTAAACTGCTGTTCACTTCCGATACTGTTAAATATTACTTTACTTTTGTGCAGATTCATTTTTCAGAACAACCCTTCTGCTTTGCCTCTCCAGATCAGTGAGCAACACTGCAATTGGTTCCCTGAGTTACTAAGCAAGGCAATATCATCAGCGAATCGCAGGTTACTAAGGTATTATCCATTAACTTCTATCCCTAATTCTTCCCAATACAGGTCTCTGAATACCTCCTTTAAACACGCTATGAATAGCATTGCAAAGATTGTATTTCCCTGGCTGACGCCTTTCTTTATTGGGATTTAGTTGCTTTCTTTATGGAGGACTAGGATCGCTGTGGAGCCGCTATAGATATCTTTCAGTATTTTTATACACAGCTCGTCTACACCCTGATTCCGTAATGCCTCCATGACTGCTGAGGTTTGACTGAATCAAACGCTTTCTCGTAATCAATGAAAGCTATATATAAGGGTGGGTTATATTTCACACATTTCTCTATCACCTGATTGATAGTGTGAATATGGTCTATTGTTGAGTAGCCTTTACGGAATCCTGCCTGGTCCTTTGGTTGTCAGAAGTCTAAGGTGTTCCTGATTCTATTTGCGATTACCTTAGTAAATACTTTGTAGGCAACGGACAGTAGGCAGATTGGTCTATAATTTTTCAAATCATTGGCGTCGCCTTTCCATTGGATTAGGATTGTGTTAGCGTTCTTCGAAGATTCGGGTACGCTCGAAGTCATGAGGCATTGCGTATAGAGGGTGGCCAGTTTTTCTAGAACAATGTGCCCACCATCCTTCAACAAATCTGCTGTTACCTGATCCTCCCCAGCTGCCTTCCCCCTTTGCATAGCTCCCAAGACTTTCTTTACTACTTCCGGCGTTACTTGTAGGATTTAAAATTCCTCTAGACTGTCATCTCTTCCATTATCGTCGTGGTTGCCACTGGTACTGTACAAATCTCTATACAACTGCTCAGCCACTTGAACTACCTCATCTATATTAGAAATGATATTGCCGGCTTTGTCTCTTATCGCACACATCTGATTCTTGCCTATTCCTAGTTTCTTCTTCCCTGTTTTTAGGCTTCCTCAGTTTCTGAGAGCATGTTCAATTCTATCCATAATATAGCTCCTTATGTCAGCTGTCTTGTGCTTGTTGATTAACTTGGAAAGTTCTGCCAGTTTTATTCTAGCTGTAGGGTTAAAGGCTTTCATACATTGGCGTTTCTTGATCAGATATTTCGTCTCCTGCGATAGCTTACTGGCATTCTGTCTAACGGAGTTACCACCGACTTCTATTGCACACTCCTTAATGATGCCCATAAGATTGTCATTCATATCTTCAACACCTAGGTCCTCTTCCTGAGTTAAAGCGAAATACCTGTTCTGTAGCTTGATCCAGAATACCTCTATTTTCCCTCTTACCGCTAACTCATTGATCGGTTTCTTATGTGCCAGTTTCTTCCGTTCCCTCCTCAAGTCTAGGATACTTCGAGTTCTTAAACCATCCAATGGTCACTGTAGCGCACTTTGTCGAGCACGTTCACATCTTTTATGATGCCAGGGTTAGCGCAGAGTATAAAATCTTGTTTTGGCCACATCATGACAAAGTCATGATGAGGCCTAAACAAGTGTTTGTAGAATGCTAGTAAGATGTTCACAAAGTGCGCAAACATGCTTCAATTCAATGTCCGTGGTCTACTGTTGGCACAGTATTACTAGGGTGTCTAAAGAAAACGCTAGTAAATTGGGTATAGGAATTTTGCAGAAAACGTGTGAACATGTTAAAATATAAAAAATAACAATAATAGTAGTTGTAAAGAAACGCGTTCCTAGACAGTTGGCAGGAATTTTACAAACAGCCTATGAACTTGTTTCACGTTAATGTTTCTGGCTAATTGTTGATAGGGTGTTACCAGGGGGTTGTTACGAAGCCTTAAGACCCCTGGAAGGGCTTCAACTGTTGGTAGGTTCTGTTATGAGTAATCTAAGGATTGTCTAAAAATATTGCTATAAATTTTGATAAGGATTGTACATGCGTACAGGAGTTTCGCACAAAGTTGACGGTGTTGGGGACCGTCGGGTGAGTAGTAGTTGCTATCGCAGTAAGTGAGTTCAAGAGTGATAGCGTAAAGCTATTTCGAACTGTTTCTATTTCAATTCTGCAATCAACCCTCCAATTTTGGTCGAAATACCCCCGCTTCGCCTGTCTATCACGTCTGGTCAGAAAAACCGCCACAACCCCCTATCTGATATCACGTGTACAAAGCGATTATTGATGATTAGATGAAAGAAAATAAAAATAATTATTTCCTATTCCACACCATTTTGGTCGTCAGGCCCCCGCTATTAGTCAAAATTTGCTGGGCTGCGCCCACCTCACCATTCCGTCACGCGACGACACAAAACCGCGAAAACTCACCCCGTCAAAGTGATGTGCACGCATCTCGATGGGGGCGAAATGCGAATACTCCCTTGCACTTTGATTTAGGTGTAGGGTAGAGGACCTCAGGTGGTCCAAATTATTCCAGAATCCCCCTAAACGGCGTGTCTCATAATCATATCGTGGTTGTTGGCACGCGAAACCTCAAAATTTAATTTGGACGCATTAAATAAGTATTGCTGTGCCGAACAAAGTTTTTTTTTTCGGAATAGGTGGAGACTGCCCCATTCCGAAAGGAATAGAAGATCTTTGCCCAACCGATTGCTCTGGTACTGGCTACATGGAGTCGGCGGGGAGAACGGATTTATTTGCATATATTAAGATGTTTACATGGCAGTATAATGTTGTCGAGCAATTTCGACATTGTTCTGCCAATTATTCTTCGCTGAGGACCTGTTTTAGCGGTGTTCTGAGGCTTTCAGTTGCACAACGGTGCAGTTTTCGACAAGCCTCTGCAGGGCATGAAAGGAGACGCGGGCCAATCGCAGATGCCGGCACCATACTCGTCATCCGGCTATCTGCTTTCACTGCACTAGATCGGGTTCACGTATACCCTCTCCACTTCTGCGTGCTCAACGCCTCTTGTCAGAAAAATTGAAAAAAAGAACATCTCAAGGTAGGCAATGTTATTGGATTGGAAAGCAAGACAATGCTATTTGAGTTGGAAGCAAACCAAAGCGACCTCCTGTAAACTAGAGCGTTAAATTGGGTAATTTATTCAACACGGCTGGCCATCCTACGATGCTTGCGTTAGCGGTTACGTGAATTTGTCGGCAGGAGACGCGAATAAAAACAGATTGGAATAGCTTTACGCTAAAGGGGCCCTGATCTGAAAGAATAGCTAAACTGCATTGAATTTTATTACTTCTTCTTGTCTAGTATCTTAGAAAGCACGTTTTCACAAAAAAATCTTAACTGGGATCGAGCGCTACTCCCTTCGCTTCTTAATTAGTTACATGCCGACAAGCTTACACTTGCTAACGCTTACCTGGCACATTAATTGTGCACGGTAATTTCTGGCTGCTTTATTTCCCCCAACTACTATTTCTATGACCAATATTAACGATAGAAAGTTTGTTCGTTGTTGTACTCGCCACGCATTGATTTATTTGGGAAACGGCTGCCGTTCTGCTTATTGCAGCATTCGTTTGAGGAAACGTATTTTTGTTATTTTACACTCCCCCAGCTTTAATGCCCTGTAAAGGGCTCTTAAGTGTAAAATAAATTATGATAATGATGATGATAATGATGATATTTAGCTTGTGTTCTGTAACGCAAAATAGAGCTAACGTGGGCTGGTTATACTAGCTATAGTCAAAGGACAACGGTGCCCAGGACAGGAAAGCGGAAGGAACCAACGCAGAGCTGTCCGTTCACCACTTCGTCTGTTCGCTCCGTTTGCTAGGTCCCGTAGCAATCCCGCACCATGCTGTCCATCAATTTTGTTGTTTTAATATTTAATCAACTATAAGCCTCGCAAATGTTGCGCAAATGAGAGAAATGTGGATGGTGACAGGTTGCAATTAGTTACGTGCCGACAAGCTTTCACTTTTTAACGCTCCACTGACACGTTATCTGTGACGCAGAGGCATACAATTCTACAGAACAAAGTGGCAGCATGTGAATCAAAGGCTCGAAATGACACTTACGGCCAGCAAAAACATTCCACTATGAATATATTACGCGTTATTCTCCAGGATAAGGTCTTTCGTACTTTCTTTTCTGTGGCCCCGTGGTGTACATGATGTTTCGCATTCACAACCATAGTAAGGAGTGGCGCTGACTAGAACTCTCAAGGCTAGGCATACTAAATACTCGGAAATTCCTAAGAAAGTGGATGGGCGAACAGCCCTCACTGTACCTAAATTGGGGCCGCATCAAAGCCGTCATGCAAAGGCTGTAAGTTAAATTAAAATTTAAATTATAGGGTTTAACGTGCCGAAACCACTTTCTGATTATGAGGCACGCCGCAGTGGAGGACTCCGGAAATTTGGACCACCTGGGGTTCTTTAACATACACCTAAGTCTAAGTACATGAGTTTTCGCATTTCGCCACCATCGAAATGCGGCTGCCGCGACCTAGTGCTCAGCAGCCCAACACCATAGCCACTGAGCAACCACGGCGGAAAAGGCTGTAAGTTCGGCTCCCATTGGCGGTGAACTGTATTTTCTTCCATTTTTATTTTACTTTTATTATTAAGTCTACATTTCAATTAACAAACTGTATTTGTCCCCAATGCTGTCCTTGCGTTCATGTTTATTGCCTGCATATATATGCTTGTCACTTGGCAATAAACCGAGCCCACCGGTTCCGCTGTTGCTTCGTCATCCTCCCGGGTGGTCACACAACTTATTGAGCCTCAAAATATGGACAAGTATCAGAGCGATGATTTCAGAAAAGGAAGTGGCCTCCGCAACGAATCTGCTCTCAGTTCATCTTTGCAACATTGTTATTATTACTTGCTCTAGAAGGCAGCAACTGCAATCTCTTTTGTTTTTATGCAAATTTAGGTTATACGGCCAAAAAGAAAAAAAAAAGGAACTCCCTTTCGATACGATAGAAGACTTGCGTTATTAAGCGCGTCCTTTAAATAAACTATCCTAAGAGTCATTATACTGACTCTATAAGAAAGCTTGGTTTGTTTGTTTTTATATGTATTTACGTTTTTTTTTTGTCACTTGGAGTCGCCGCAAAATTGGCAACGGTAATTTTATCTTCGTGCGACTGCCTCCATTGACCATTCAATGAGGTGCCATTCTTTCGTTGTGTAGTTCCTTCCTTTCAGACAAAGGGAACTAGTGCACGTGATGATACGGGCGTGTCGTTCACACTCGTTGCAAGTAAATGTGGTATTTACTTCCATTAGCACACAATAAAAAAGGCTGAACCGTTTCGTAATCGTCTGTCCAAGCTCCGCGATTACTAGCATGTTTTTTTTTCATTGTCACCGCAGTAAAAATGGCAAGACCACTGCACTCTAGTCTCTTTCAAACCACTTTATTTCTTTTTTCAATGTGCAAATTTGAAATGGACGTCAAACAGCTTCACCAGGTCCTAGCAACCGTTCGCAATGCTAAGGTTTTTTTCTTCTGGCTCCACAAGCCAGGACACAGACCTACTGATGCACTAGCACGACCCTTTGCTAGGAGCACCAAAATTGCTGAATCTCCAAGGAGCTCTAATATTACAACGTCTAGCTAAGTCCGATGAACCCCCATATCAAAGTGCCTCTTTTAGGAACAGAGTAATCACTGAAGCACGAAGATTTAGATGTGATATCTTCGGGCAGCTTGTCATAAAAGGAACCTCGAGTATAGTTTGGCAAATACCTTAGAAGCAAAGCGCAGCAAAGTCACGTCAGGACTCAGTCGAGTTTCTCAATGGTCCGCAACACATGAGCCTGAATAATGCGGTGATCATCATCGGGAGCGACATCCTTATTACAGCGTGTACTCTCAAAGAGGAATTGAGATTCTTTTCGTTTTCTTTTCTTTCTACAGCAATTATTTCTGTTGTCCTGTAGGAGCCAGTATTTTTTTGGTTTTGGGCAATCTGTAGTCACTGACTGGATTTGGCAGCTTCTATTCTCAGCAACCTTTTGTGACTTGATGAGGAGTCAAGCTGCTACCCCCATCTCTTCTTCCTGTTACTTTTCTCCTTCGTATACTCGGCGTTTTCGTCAGAATCTGGTTTCTTTTGTTTTTCACACTTTTTTTCTCAAACGTGCGTTTTCTCGGCGACACGGATTAGGAATATTCATATTAGCATATACCATGGTCGCCGCGCCCCCTCCATGCACGGTTCCACCGTCTAAGAAACCCCCGTGCCGCTGGTACTACGTAAGTGACAGTGAGTTTCATTGCGGAGACAAGGTCCCGTGGTAACATAGGCTCCTAATTGTGGCTTCCCTTCTTTCATCGCTGTTGATTGCTTTGATCGTTGAAATCGTCGACAATACGCGCTACTCAATATGGCACAATTCGTCGTAGTGAATTCGTCGTTGATTATCAATGCAAAACCGCACATGACCGGTATGATGCACCTTTTAAGCATGCAATGAATTTACGTCTCGTTGCCATTCAATCTTTTACTCATAATCTGAGGATATTGCCTTTTCCAAAGTAACTGGAGGTAACGAACCTGAAACATTCTTTCTTTGAAGCCATGACTCCTTCCAGGCTTCGTAAATACTGGGTGACTTCATAACAAAAAAAAAAAAGAAAACTGAACCCCGACAGAATTCCGCGATTAAATCAATGCCTAGTAAATATAACTGGGTCAAGATAACAAGAATGAGGAAGTGGGTGCGTCGGTTGAGCAAAATTTAAAGAAAAATAGCACAGCAACACCACCTATTCAAATACAAAACAAGAAATCGACTTCTTTGTTTTGTCTTTCATTGGCCTTGGTGCTGCAATATTTCTATTTTTTTCCGGAATACGTCAGTTTACAGTCAATTAGACCTTGTTATTTGTGCTAAGACATGTGGGCACCTGTGATGGAAACTCTCATAGAAACACATACTTCCAGAGCAAGAAGGGCCTAAGTTGAAGCCTTCACTGTAGTGTTTATTGGCGATCGAGGTTGCAGGCATTAGGGCCTAGCTTTGCCTTCTTTAGCCACCAGAAACGTTGTTCATGTGTTGTGAAGTGGCACGCAGTGCAGAGATTTAACATTCTAATCGCATCGTATGTTCTTATAATTACTTAAATAAAGTTATTATCAAAACTAATTACTTTCGTAATCTATGAGTACACATGCGTAATCCATCCTGCAGCAGTACAGGGCACTCTTTCTGGAACTCCTATGCTACTGCTATTTCGGCGGGCAGCTGCGACTCCGTTCCTTTGTTTGTTTATAAATTTCTGATAATGCTTCCTGGTGTTACAGCAACGGATATTAAGATGCGCTGTTGGGCAAATTGGTTCGTTGTATTTGGAAAGATTGGATGCGCTTTGTAGACGATCACAAAGTAGAAGACGGGTCCCGTCTTCTTTCTTGTGATTGTCTGCAAAGCACATCCAATCTTTCCAATAACAGATATCAAGAAAACTAGAACAGTGAGCCCGTAACAGCTATTAGTGAAACAAAACAAACCGTAAAGATATTATTGCAATTTTGCAGATGTGGTTAATAAATGTGTTTAAGTTGCTAATAATCTCAGCAAACACGTTTTTCGATTCGACAGCAGAATGACGGGGTGGTGCATGAAGGATACAACACTTTTCGACTGTTCCACCTTATTAGTGTACTAAAAGATCTGCTCATCAGTGCTTTCTGCCGTCCTGCAGCCAGTAAAGCAGAATGTGGCTTGGTAGGAAAGGACAGGTAAAGAAAATAGAGGAAAGGGTATACAATTGAAGGGCGGCAAAAGGAACACTTACACAACTACTGAAAATTTCGTGCCTAGGTCAAATCCTTCACGTTTGTTCACGTATATGGCATTACATGTTGTCTTTGTTACAGTGAATTTGATTTGCAAACATTACATTATGTTCTAGTGACTGCTCAGACTATTCAGTGAAAAGTTTCTCATTGAGGACCACGGTATGCTGTCTGTCAAAATTATAGTGAAACACGTTTTTTAATGTAAATAATTATGAATGCCGCATGCTTGTGTACACAGTTCAGTGTGATAAAAAGAAAATATGTTTAAATTTAATATTCTTGAAAGAGTAATTTACCTTCAGGATGAAGTTCTTTAAAGCGCGAGGGCAAAGGATGGGCAGACCGTGATTAGAAATCTAAAGAAATGCAAGAAAAGAGCTGCTCTCGTAATGGATTGCGGAAATACCCTATTTTTGCAAGACTCCTATGTAAACAACGCACTTCTTGGTGCCCTGCTAGCAGCTTTCATATTTACCGTGCTTCCCTTCTATATCTATAGATTTTTCTACGGATGCTTCACTGTGTGTATATTGATTTTTATGGAATTTTCTTACTGAGCTTTATAAACAGATTGACCGCCGTTTTGAATTGATATCTTTGTTTGTTTCAATTGCACGGCTGATGCGTCAGTCAAAAAGAGCTAGTAGGCTAGCCTCATTTTCAAAGAAGAGTGACCTTAGCTTTATTTAGGGAGAAAAGGCCATGTCCCGTATGTTTTACAATAATTGGATCAATTTTCCTCATGTCGCTATAAGGCAAAAAAAAAAGAAGACAACTTGGCAGCGTTTTTTTTTTTTTCTAGATTCACTAAAGTGAACGCTTCCTCTTCTCTGGGGCAGTACACTCTTAAACAAAATTACACCCTTAGGGTCGTATCTTGCCACACAACATAATCGTCATCTGTCTTGTCCGCAATTCCTTTCTTTAACGCTGCGAGCCCGGTACTTCCAAGTCACGAACGGCATGCATGATTTCCGTATGACAGAACATTCTCGACAGGAAAGAAGTGAGCGCATTGTTTTCAAGTAAGGAAACGCAAGCACGACAGATGACGATTATTGTTGTGTAGCAGATATGCACCCCAAAAGGTGTACATTTGTTTAAGAGTGTACTGACAACGCACAACCTACCTGTGGCTCTGTCCTATCTATACTTTTTTTCGTGGTGCTCTTATGATAACGCTTGGAGGCTGGCGTCCGATAAAAGCACCCGAGGGCAACTGCGGAATAGTGGCAGGTCGGGTGGAACGCTTTGACAGCCCCCGCTTTCTGGTTTCCTAGAAAATTTGTACGTGTGAGCATGCATGTGCGAAATCGCTGTAGCGTGGATTGGTCGTCGCACTTCATGGAGTGTAACTGCTGACGCTTCTTCGGGAACAAAACAAGAACTACAACATAAAACGGGGTGTTTGGAGAGACGTAAGCGAGATTCAAGTGTATATAATGCCAAATTTTGTGACCCTACAGCGTGACCCAAATAATACTTTACCTGAATGTTGGTGGCAACATTGTGCACAAAATGGCACCTTTTCCTTCCCGTGTTCAAATCGTTCAGGCCAAAAGACGGCAGGTTGTTGCACAGAACGCTATTATTCGCTGCCAAGACAATGTGAATAAAACCACGATTCCAAGCTGGCAGACGTATATAAGCCCTGTATTTAACAGATAAGTGAAATCAATTCTCCTGCTTTGTCAGTCAAATTCCGCTGTTTTGGCCGCTTTGACAACGCTCAATGTAGGCCATCTTAACAGAGTTCCGTAAATATTTTCCGTTATTAGTCTGTGGGATGCTGTCCAGAAACTCAAGGCCACCATGCAGATGCTTGTGCTGGGCCAGTCGACCTGAAATATCGCAAGCAGACATTGTCTAAATTCAAGCGTTGAAATCACAGTGAGAAATATATCTGAAGACGCCCCCTATTACCTACTACATGTACGTATATAATTGCCAAGTCACTATAAAGAAGAAAGCACTTTGTACTGGATAAGCTGCGCAACAAAGAAACAAATACAAAATGCTCCATCTGAATAATACTGCTATAATTAAATTGCTTTTTTATGTTTTAATGACGCAATTGCCTCAGTTAAAGTGATAAGTCCAACTGTACCGGTTACACGGGGAAAGCTTACCATGCACACTTTGAAAACAGCGAAAAAATATTTTGGTAGAGTAATTTTCGAAATTATTCCTTTTATTTTAGTGGTGGGAAGGAACAAAATGAAGATCTTCTTTAGCTGAAAATACGCAAAAACAGCTTGATATGTACCCACGCGTATGTTGGCTGCCTATGGAGTTACGCGTATTAGGTCTTTTCTTTTTCTTGGTTCTTTCTCCCGGATTATAGGTCGGTGGGCGGGAAGTGGAAGATGAGATTTTAATGAAGAGAAATGAGGAGAGATATTTGATGTAGATGTTTCTACGGACGTATGAACTGTTGCAACTGCATCCAAGCATTTAACTGTTTCTTACTAGACGCAATTTGTAGTGATGAGACGTCATTGTGTCAACCAGCGGCTTAGGGAGCATTCTAACAATTGGCGCCAAAAACAAGGCTACATGGCCCTTTACTGTAGCGTGTGGCTGCACACAAGCCCTTCAAACATGGAAGGTCATAGGAAGTTATCGCAGCACTTATGTTCGCCTGATCGCCGAGGCGTACGTGAATAAACAAAGAGGTGATACTTCTGTCATCACCCCATCCTTAGCTCTAAGTAAAAAAGAGATCAGTTACGTTGAAATCGCATATGTAATCAGCGTGCGTGATTCTGCACATGATTGATGATTTGTTAGCTGTTTTTGGTCCGAAATCTTTCCTCCGTGCCCGTTTCATCATGCGGAAATGCTTCTTGCCGACGCCTGTCGGCTTTTTTCGCGGTTTCCCATATTTATTATTGCTTAATCCCAATAAACCTCACAGTTGTTGACCAGCACTTGTGGTGCGTAGAATGAACTTCCGTCGCACCTTAACGCTGTTTTCTCTTTCCAGAAAACAAGTAGCAATACCAGGGCGTATTAGCAGTACGTATTACGTATTAGTATACGTATTGCGTATTAGTATACGTATTATTAGTATACGTATTAAGTAACAATACCATACGCATTGCTTAGTCGCGTACAGGAAGTATACATGGATATTTTATTTTCATAAAGACTCCATAGCTAGCCTAATCCTTCACAAGAGAGGCGGAAAAACACCAGCAAAGAACGATGTCAGCCGAGGAGACACAATCGCTCCAATACTATTAACTACATGCTTAGGAGAAGTATTAAAGCTATATGGCTGGGAAGTATTAGGAGTGACAAGCAATGACGAAAATCTCAGCAACCTACAGTTTACAGATTACATTGTCCTGTTCAGCAACGGTGATTTGCAGAAACTGATTGATAGTCTAGCCATTTTGGTAACAAGTGGGTGATTCAAAGGCAAGAAATAGAAACCTTTCATCATGAGGAACTCTCCCGCACGTCCGTGCAGTCAACAACAACTCAAGACGATTAGTTTTGTTTCCATTTTTTCCAGTTACCGGGAAATGTGGAAGAGCAGGAGGAGAACACGTAGACAGAAAAACAAGTTATTCAGTGTAAACACAAGCCAGTTACTCTGTGCTGTGGGGATGCGCGACCCTCGCGCGTCCCCTGGTGTTTTTCCCGCATAGCGCATCTCCTGTAATCCGGCTTCGCCCGTTGGCCTGCGTGATGCCCGCGGCGGTCGATGTGATTGGGGCGCAGTGCGAGAGATGGCGCGAGTGTTGCGCTGCTAACGCCGCCTCACGGCAGGGTTACTTGGGGGCGCAGGGCAGAACAGGCTGTCTCTTTTCCCGGCGGGTCGGGGAACAGCGTGGACGTCCCGCGTGCACGCCGGCCCATGCTTCTGCGAGACCGCCTCGCGTGCCCGCCTTCGAACGCGGCACCGTTCGCGTGGCCGTATGCGCGAATGTCCAGGCGTTGGGATCCAGCATGGGGCGAACATATTCGCTCGCCATCCGGTCGCGGTGAGTCGGACTTCTAGATTTGTCGCGCGGTCATCGGCATGTTTTGTGGATAGCAACTCGGCTAGCAGGCATTGATCTATGAAAGGTGCAATAAATGCCCTTGTGATTGTTTGCACTACTGTGTTGTCGTTCCTTTGTCCCAAGAGTACGGGAGGAGAACCCCACAGTGCTGGGGAAAGAGGTAAATGGAACAGAAGGTGATATAAGGAAACAAGGGATAAAAAATAGAGGCAGAAAAACAGGCAGCAACGTACACACTCGGTTGCACAATTCGCAAGCACATAAGAATAGGAGGCGCGTATTTAGGTCGCAAGTAGTGAAACCTATCCACACCTGTGTCCTAGGACATTTTCCTCCGTGAAGAGACAACCGTGCAGCTTGTCAAGCGTGGTCGCGAGCACTTTCTTGCCACACTTTGACGAGGAAAGTCACAGAAGAGGTGCTTGATCATATCCCCTCAGTGCAATTTAAATGTAGAAGAGTTTAGTTAACTACGTCTTAGATAAGCGAGAAGGTAATCAATGTGAGCAGTTTTTGCACATGCGTTTCTATCATATTGCCTCTCCTCCTTGTTTCCTTGAAAATATCAGAAGGATTTTTTTCGAAATGAGTCAAATCCACTTAGACGGAAATTGAGGAAAACGACATACTGTGTTATTGGATTGAAATGCAACGCATCTAAGCGATTATATGATGTTTTATACGTGAGATAGAGCAGCTTGACAGCAACAAGTAATGAAAAATTATTCAGCACAGTTAACCAATTTCAGGATGTAAATTTCAGATTTCACTCTTCGCTTACGATACGATGTCATTCCACTAGAAAAGCCATTAGAACACTGCCGATCAGGGGCAGTGATGTGCTTCATGAACACTGGCAACAACATTTTTAGAGAGCATATTCGTCTGCCTGAAAGCACATAGAGCCTGCTTTGTAGTCTATCACAGGGTCTTTTCTTGAGCTCCATTGAAGGTTGTAACCACATAAGGAACACAGCTTGCAGTTAGACTACGACATCAACTCGGTCATATTATGTGGAAAGCAGTCTCCTATTGGGCCAGTGGATTCGGCTCATTTTGATCAGTACATCTGCAAGATCTGACTCACTTTTGATCCAAAAACAATTTTTGAACTAGGTTCGATAACCTAATTTGACCCATTTCGTTATAATACCTTTTCAAGATGAAAAGTGCTAGTTTTTTTTTCTCATTACGGCTCTATCTTTCATAGTTTCGGTTGGTGCATTTGGATCAATTAAAAAAAAAACACTTGTCTGTTCAATGTATCATCTCTAACTCGGTGTACAGGGCAAGCAGTTTGGTAAAATAACTAGAACACATGAAAATCTGTGTGAGACAAAACATAATTTTAATACTACTTTTAGAAAAACTGTGCGAGAGTAAACGGTTCTTCTCGTTTAGTCATCCACTGGATGCACTGTAAAGGTCTTGCACAGGTAACATTTCTGACTTCAAAACCTACTCTTCAAGGCATTCCGCGTGTTCCTGTTGACAATGTGCGTCACGTCGGGTGGGTAATCAGTTTATCTGCAGGGTTCGGAAGGACAGGTCCTTTCCCAAATCTGTTTTGGCTATGTGGAGAATAGTGACCAAAAGGTGTTTTGACCCACCGCGAAAATAAAGTAGCAGTTTCACCCGAAAGGCGTAGCATCGATCGAGATAGCAAATTAGTAGACAGTTACGTGAAGTAAGGATAGTAATTATATCGGCTGTATAAACTTGGAAATATTTGCTTACTAACTGAATTAACAAGCATGGTGTAAAACATGGTGTCAAACATTAACAAGCATGGTGGCAAACATGAACACATAATACTCGATGACCGCGGACAGTCGCTGTGAAAACGCTGGCGTGAGCAAGCGCAGCAGCAGCAGCGAGTGAATTGACATTCGTGCTGTATCGCTTCAAAGCAAACAGCGCCGAGAAAAGAGCCCGCACAAAGGTATGAGCCGTCTGTAGATCACTTTCAAGATACGGCACGCGCGACCGCGTGCCTACGGGAAAAGTAGGCATTTGCTGGCGGAGTAAAAGCCGCCCCCCCCCTCCCCCTTCCTCCGACGTAGCCACCCTACTGTCCTGCGTTTCTCGATCGAGATTGACTCCCGTATTCTTAAACACGCCTTCACTTGAAGCTCCTCCTCGACTCAGCCAAGTCGAGGTGACGGGGCTTCCTTCACTCAAGGCTCCGTTGCGTTTCATGAACTCTACTTCACTTTTCCTCCGCGAAGGAACGCCTTGAAAATGCGCCCTCGACTCAAGTGAAGTGTATCGACCGAGAGAAGCGTCTGATATCAAGACTATTCTTCAATGTGCTTATTAAAAGTCCCATTATTTAAGACAAATATGTGTTTCAGTTCATTCGTCTTCCCAATAAAACAACTACATGGCGCAATGTACAACTTTAGCTCGGCAACGCTGCCACTGTGAGCGTTCGACGGATAAAGCCAGCGGGAGCTGTGTTTGAGGTCTGGCAACAATCGCATCCCAACAGCTGAGCGCATGGCGCATGGCTGAGAACCAAGATAACTTGCGCCGGCATTTGTTCGCTGCTCTTTTTTTCCTAGTGTTTCATTGGTGACTGACGTTGCGGTTGATAATCGCGGTTATGATGGGTGATTTCGTCCTTGTGCGTATGGTGACCGAGCCTGAATGACTTCTGAGGCCACAGATGGAACGGCCGAATGGCAGCTTTGTTTACCTTCAAGACCGAGTGGTGCTGTGAGTTTGCTGAAAGCAACAACAGGACAGAAAATATGGGTGAGTGAGCCATTCTTTCATGGAAGCACAGTATGTCAATGCGGTTTTCTTGAGGTTGCCGCTGCGCAGTCGATAAGCCGTTTCCGATGTACACAAGCATGATTGACTCCAGTTGCTCATGCTGAGGAAATTAATTAGTACCTTAAACATATTCGAGGCAGCATAAGCTTGTCCAAAACATGTTCTCTTTCTTTTGCTAATGGGAACTTGTGGAAGATTTGGCACGACAATGTTGGTTTCGCTTTTTTAAACGATAATGTAGAAGGTACGGATCGGCGCCTGCATCCAACGATCATTCCAGTATCGCGTATGAAATCTTTCGGTAGAGGCGAAGCAGTTATAGTATAAATGTGGCAGAATGCGTATATGGTTGAGTGCGTAGCTCCGGCAGGTCTAAAAAAAAAACAAGCGTCTTTTGAGTCCTGTACTTTGTTTTAGAAGCCGTGGTGGTCAGTCGGCTTGCTCAACTTGTAGCACATATGGTCAACGAACCAGCACTGGTGCCTGCATTTCCTGTGCTTCCTCACTTCACATATACGCTACGCAATGTTTTAATCTTCCGAAAATTCACTTGTCAATACTTTATCACCACCATTTCTTTTTTCGTCCTAACTCTTTCAGTGTGCTATGTGGTAGCAGCTGATGCACGTTCCGTAAACTGGGCTTTCAACTTCACGCAATGCCAACATAATTTTAGTTGTGCTACGTTTTTTCATATCCGTTATTTAGGTATACTGAATTTACTTAGCGCGCGAGCGCCCTGTCTACATGAAACTTTTGGCATTCTGGTGCAGAATGTGGGCCTTGGAAGGACCAGCTGATGAAAAAATCTACGCCTGTGCTGCACAGTAAGGCTTCTGGCAGACCTGAAAGCATCGATGGATATGGTGCCTGCTTGTTGGAATTGCACCAGCTCGCTTCCCTGAAAGGAGCTAGGTGCTGAAGAAGTACTTGACTAGCATACCCGGTAATTAGTCTGTGCTTATTTAAAAATATTCATGTTGCATGTCCCCACATTCACAAAATGGGGAAATGGACACCCTGTTATTTAGAACCACACACATGAAACAGCCATGTCAATGAAATCAAATTAATTTTTTATTCCCCTTCAGCTGTCGTATAATTTTTGTTTTAAATCGCATGAATATGATGGGCGAGGTCATCAGTTGCCCGTGGTGCTTTGCAGCTGCGACAGGATCCTTTTGCTGCGCACAATTTGTGAAGCAACACTTTCGTGGTATTTGTAACCAGCACTTCAGTATTTTGTGGCATGCTGAAGCTACTTTAGCATGAGCAAGTGTAGATTAAAAATATGCCATAGCTTTGATGGTTGATCTCAGCTTTTCTGAAATAACGGTAGTAATGCGCTCTATACTGCATTTTTCAGCATTGTCATTGTGACAGTCTGCATCACCATTTGGCCTATTTTGGGATCCCACAAGACACGCTGCTACCCTGGGTGTTGTACCTTGGTCAACTGCTGAAGTTCTGCAAGCCCCATTGAAGCCAACTGTCATCCGCATCCAATGGAAGAAACTGATTGTTCGGGCCGTCATAAATTATCTTAAGCTGGAGCTAGAAGCAGGGTAGAAACAGCATATATTCTACAAGAATTTACCACTGCATGCCGTCGGGTGGCTACACCCGACAGACTACTGTCTTGAACAGAGATGGTGTTTTATTCTAGAATATATTAGTCAGCAGTACTACTCCTGTTTATATCCTTGGAAACAAACAAGCGAAGACACCAAAGACAACAGAGGAGAAATTACTTCTACTTACTAATTGAATTAAAGAAATGACAAATTAATGGCAATGAAAGTGGTTGAGAAAACTTGCCATAGGCGTGCGATGCTCCAACCAATGGAGCTACCACGGCACCGTTTTCCCATCCACTTTCTTGTGTATTTATATTTTACTACTAGAACTAACTACTACTACTACTAGAACTACATCATTTCCGACCTGCGGCAAGTTGTTTTTTCATCCACTTTCATTGCCATTAATTTATCATTTCTTTATTGCAGTTGGTAAGTACAAGTAATTTCCCTTATGTTGTCTTTGGTGACTGCTTGTTGGCTTCTCATGATATGATTATTAAAAATCGCGCCCCTCGGTCAACCCTCTTTCTTCTCCTTCATTACTGCTTCTGTTTGTAGGATCAGAGTTCACGCTGTATCTATTGCATACTATCAAAGTACAAAAAGGCGATAATAATGTTAATTTATCGTTTTAGAAAAAAATTGGCACTTGAATTGACCAGAAATTATTAGGGGTACATACCGACTTAATAAATATGACTGAAGAAAGGCCATCTGGATGAAAAATACAATGACTTCAGCTACAACGTGTCTATGAAGGCAAACACATGCACTCAAACTGCTTTTAGGGGTGATGTTTGAGCTGTCAGGATGTCAGCAAAGTGATAAATGTCTTAAGCAGAATATTTCGACGGCTATTATAGTGCAGCACGACATTAACTGGACCTCTCCTCCACTTGCACACCAATGCAAGCGCAGCACACACAGCACAGTTGGAAAGGCAGTTGCTCTTCGTGCGTGTGTTGGCAACCTGGTTCCTGCATAAGAGAAGGGGTTGGTAATAAACATACAACGATGTTAAAGAAGGCCCATGAAACAAGCTTAGGTACTGTATTCGTTTTCTTTAGTTTACATTTCGTAATAATACATTAGTTTAAGAAGTTTATGTTCTATAGCGTGATTTTTTTTACATAAATTAGCTCATACTGTTTTTATTTATTTTTATTTGCAAAGAAACATTTTTCAGCTGGTCTACCGCTTGCTCAGCAAGACCGACAACAGCGATCTAACACTTACATAACGAACCCTATAGAGAGCTGGGATGTTCGCAATAAAGGTGTGCGAGATATATCTGCTACCACTTGCTAGCACTGTCTATATTAGGTGCTGTCACTACACTGCTGCACCTTTATTTATCGGAATAAACAATGATGTGATGCAGAAAACTCTACTCCTTTGTATTGTTATTGTGTCTCTTTTATTCGAACAAAACATCACATTAACCTGTCTATACGTGCAGGTATAATTCTGAATGCCATTTCATGGTTGGTGACTTCCTCGTTGAGCTTGGATCTTCATAGGGATGACAAGCTTATTAAACTGAATCGTTTGAAGCAAGGATTACGTAATTATTGCTGATGACCTTAAATTGCACCAACTGCACACGGTCCGCGCGAAATTACAGTCCATTTCGTATTTTCCTTAGCGCAACTAGCCGCATCAAATAAAGAAAATTGCAAAAATTGAAGTGAACGCACCTGCTCGTTTACAAAGATGCTCGCTTTGCTGCGGTGTGTTTCGCCGTCCTTGGATTAGCGTAGGCAGTGGCGATCTGCCCGAGTACAAACAGCGCCGATGGGGCGACGGCCGGCGCTCGCGCAAGCGACACGCGCACACAGGCAATACACCCACTGGTGACCGGAATCTTCGTAGCTGTTTTCTTTTTGCAAGTTCAAAGTCCGCCGCAGTTATGTATCGGGCCGTGCTTGAACTGATCCGGCTTTCTACGATGAGCCGCAAGAAACACGTGAATGCACTGACGCCGATAGTAGGTTCGGAGCACTGGCACGAAGAATACGTGTGCAGGTCATCAACTGGCTCATGCACGGAGTAAGACGACAATCACTGCACTAGCTCGCAGTCTTCTTGACAGGACGGCCGATCTGTCTCGGCGCTGCAGTGGAATAATTCCGGTGCCGAAGCGCTCCAGAGGACTGCAACGGTCCCTAAAACGAAGCCCTTGAAAATGCGCAGCACGGTTAACCCCAGATAAGCTACGGAGGCAACTGGCGTCCATCAGAAAATGCTGACGAGGCGAGCGACAGATCGCAAGGCAGCCATGTTTACGCACTAACTTCACTCGAGGAGCGATTCAAGGTAGCTGCGAGGCTACCTTGAGATTCTCGAGTAAAGCGCTCGAGCTTTCCTTCACTCAAGGCACGTTTCAAGTGGAGGGTGATTTGTGAAACGAAAAACCGCCTTCAAGGAGCATTTCGAGTGGAGGGTCAAGTCGAGGTGCGTTTGTGAATACGGGGGTGAGCCGCGATCGTCAATTCCCCTTGCGCCCGGTCACGAAATACGCAGTTGTTGCTGGAACAAACCACCGCCTCCTTCCCTTCCATTCCCCACGGCCTTTCACTCGACGGAAGGCGACGCGTTTGCTCTCCGCTTTGCTCCCTCGCGCTTGCAAGGTCGAGCCGCGATCGTCGGCTTCTCTCGCGTGCTTTCACTCACACGTAGTACTCACGGATTGAAATAGGACACTCGGAGTGCGTGGCCGTCGCTACATGCAGCGCCCCCCGTAGATGCTCATGGAACCAAGGTGCTGCATTGTGGTATAGCGCGAGGAGGAGAACATCTACGGAGCAGAATTACTCCTTCCGTTCGCCAAAGAGCCGGCCTGTGGTTTAACATACTGCCAGTGGGGCGCTGCAAGGCTTGCGCGCCTTCGTGTGCCGACTGAAATGGCTCGACGGTGCACACCTGCGCGAGCAGACGACGCTCTCATTGCACGCGCTTTGGCGATGCGGCACGCATGCTGTGCAAGCAAGACACGGGATCCAGCTGCGAGATTGCGCCTTGTGTGCGTTCGTAGATATGATAAACATCTCCACAAAATAATAGCTTATTTCGTGCGAACACCTGTGTAGTAGCCGACGAGAAACTGCCTTCTTTATTCAGCCTCGAAATGATAACACCCGGCATTGTTGGTCGTACTGACGTCAGCAGAAGCGCCTGTCAGCAGAGCGCACGCCAAGAAACTTTTCATGAGCGCCTTGTTTCGTGGGTTGGACACAAGCAGTTCGTAGAAATGGTCACTGAAGCAGTGCATTCTGCCAACATTCAGGAGCCGGACCCCTATTGTGGCGGTTATCAATCGCAGTGAAGTAAAATAATGTCTTGTGTTCTTTCCGCTTCCTTCAGCCAGGTTCGACACTCCAAATCTGCATCGTGTTGCAAGCAGCGGTCGATGTAGCGTCAACGTGTGGGGGTGTATTTGCAAAGACGGCTTGGGTTCGCTTGTACGCCCGGACAGCCGCTTTGATGCCGCAGCATACTTAGACCTCCTCGACACTGTCCTTATGCCGTACGCCCTGGTTGGCCCATCTAAGGACGGCTTGTTTTACTTCCAGCACGACCGGAGCCCAGTTCACACCGCAGCATCCGTGACTCGCCTGCTGGAAGACAAGTGTGTGATGGTGTTGAACTGGCCTCCGCAAGGTGCGGACATTAATATTATTGAGAATGTATGGGCTGAAATAAAGAAGGCCCTGTCTCGTCAGCCATTCCACAGGTGTTCTTCGGACAACCTGTACGCGGCTCTTCAAGAAGAATGGGAGAAGGTAGCGCCTTCTTCCTTGGGCGATAGCCTCTACGAAAGCTTGCCACGCAGAATTGCCGCCCTATTCGCTGCTAGTGGCGAACCAACAAAATACTGAGACTTCGTTTAAATGTTGCACGAGGACAGGCCTGTGACTGCTTCTTTTCTTTTTTGTCTTTACAAAACGGACGAAATAAACTTTCTTTTCTTTTGTGCAAGTGTTGATCATGTCAATGAAGGCACGTACGGCGCTATCACGTAGCTGAATCCTGTGTCTTAACTGCACAGCATGCGTGCCGCATCGCCAAAACGCGCAAGCAAGATCCGCAAGCAGACGCCGCCGCAAAACGGGCAATGCGCACCGCCGAACCATTTCGGTCGGCACACGAACGCGCAAGCCTTGCAGCGCCACGCAAGCAGTGTGGTAAACCACAGGCCGGCCCGTTGGCGACCGGAAGGAGTAATTCTGCGCCGTAGATGTTCTCCCCCTCGTGCTATACCACAATGCAGCACCTTGGTTCCATGAGCATCCACGGGGGGCGCTGCATGTAGCGACGGCCACGCGCTCCGAATGTCCTATTTCAATCCGTGAGTACTGTACACAATACGGCGCGCGGCGGCGGTTATTGCCCTTAAAATCCCCGTTTATAGTCCGACGTTATCGGCGCGCGGGCGAGCGTCGTTCGCGGTCAGTCACGCTACGTCGGTTGCGCTGCGCCAGCCGAGATGCCATCCCCTCTATACTTCAACGCGCGCGCCGTAGGCTGCTATCTCTGGAGCATGCGCAGAAGGTTCGCCAAGCCGCGCGCCGTCCGCAAAGGCCGTCTGCAGCATAGAGTTACTATACTGACTCTAGAGGACAAGCTACCCATAGGGCCCATGCATTAAAATCGGGAACCTCAAGAGCGCCGCCATGTTGCTACGCGCCGAGGTTGCCAGCTCCTGAGACGCTTGCTAGACTTGGTGACAGTAGTCAGTTTTAATCCGGCAACAGTAGCAGCGTAGCAGCATGGCGTCTCGCTTGTGATGTTGTGATGTGTGCGTGCAGCCGTGTGTTTGGGCTTTATAAGTCGGTTCTTGATTCTATGTTGCGGGATGGTGTGGGTGTGGTCCATGTTGGCCGTACAGCTGGCAGTTATGCAACCGAGGGATGATCCTGTTCAAGCTTCTGGCGGTATGCGGTTTTCAGCGGTCACGCCTGTTGCAGAAGTGTCACTCGACGACGTTACGAGCTCGAAGCTGTGGTCAAATTCCTCGTTGGCGTTCCGTAATTATCTTCGCACGGGCGCGGTGTGTTGCAAAAGCCGCTTTCGCGATCTATCGTCGTGACGATAGATCGGGTTTTTTATTATTATAAGTAATGATCCAGCTGTAGGGCACATGTAACCGACAAACGGAAGTCTCAGGAGAGCAGCTGAGATGATAGTAGAGCAGGCGGCGCAGGAACTCCAGGGCACCCGAGGGACAATGGGGGGATCAAAGCTCGAAGCAGAACGGTACGTAGGTTGGGGCCGCCGAGGCAGGTGTGTGTCAGGGAGTGTTCGCACGGACAGCTCCCCAGGCACGCGCAGCCGTGCCTCGCAAGGTCGAGATACTTTAAAGGCACCTGCGCCCATTGTCTTTCTTTTGCCTCGGCGCAGTGAGCACGATTAACGAGAATAATGTGGAGGGCATCCGGTGCAGTCGCGAATGCATCATGACAAATGTAGCTCGCGTCGCCTGGCGTCTGTAGTAATATCAGAGTTGGTTGTATGAACTTTATGCATAATACGTTTTGTTACGGTACCTCAACGGAATGGGTCTAGAGGACGGTGTTGGTACATTTTTTCGTACCGCCCTAATCCTATACCCCCACTACAAACACACACATACCCCCTTTTTTTATGTATACATACAATTCCTTGCCATGACGGATCATAGCCTCCTTTATTTTTGAAAAATAGAGGCGGCTATGGACCGATTGACCAGTTCAAGTTGTCAACTTGTCAGTAACTGTCGTAGTAATCACTGTAATAAACATAATTCCACGATCGGATTGTTTACTTTCATTTTTGTTGTAACACTGAGGACTACATAGAACTTTATTTTGTATATGTGAGAGAAGTATGTGGATATCACGAGCTTAAGCCAATGTGCGATACACAGACAGAGCAGCTGCTACAACATGAACTGCATTGAGGGCCACACAACACCTACGTAATTAAAGGTGCAAAATATAGGGGGAAGCTTCAAAATACGCTCTGTAGCACTGCAAAGTATAACATATATTGTATGTGTACAATAAATGTTCAAAAATACAATGCATCAATGTCCCATTTGCCTTCAAGTTTATTATGAAGTTTAAGTTTACTGAAGTTTATTATGAGCATATGTACAACAGGAATCAACTAACACACCCGCAGTCAAGGTGGCTGTTCGAGGTGTGCTGGCTGCCTCAGTGTAAGAAAACGAAATTGGGTAAATGTCGACACCAGTGCCACTGCTTCTTGCCTCTGACCTGCACGTGCCTCTGCGGCATCTTTGTGCACAAGTGTGCTGGCGTGGTGAGGCGTAGGAGTCATCCGAGAGAAAGAGTATTGTTTACATGGACAAGTGGCTGTTCACATTGCCTGTCACTTTCCCTCAAATGTTTCCTTGGCGACTAGGGTGACACACCCGCAGTCAAGGTGGCTGTTCGAGGTGTGCTGGCTGCCTAAATGAAATAAAAAGAAATTATATGAATGTCGATACCAGTGCTATTGCTTATTGTCTCTTACCTGCATTTGCCTCCACGGCCTCTCGGTTTGTGGAGTCTGTATGAGGGAGCTGCTGTGGCTAGGCGTAGGCATTGTCTAAGCAAAAAGAAAAGGCCATTTAAATGGGGAAGTATGGAAATAAATGCAGTTATGTCTGCTTCTTGCACACTTCTTGCCTAAAAGTTTTCAAACATAGTGTCCAGAACACACCAGCACTTTGACTGCTTCTGCTTTTTACCTGCAGGTGTTGTTGCGAGATCCTTAGTATGGCTGCATGCAGCATTGTAACACTTGGTGGAGGCATTTGAAGTGGTAGCCAAAAATATAAAGAATCATCCTTGTCTGCACGAATGCTTTCAATTTCTAAATGCAGTGGTAACTATCACTATTGGTGCAAGCCCCCCCCCCCCCCACATCTATGCGGCAAGTGCCATAGCTCGAAACTGAATTGTTCCTTTAGTGTTTCACAAGGCATCTGATATGTCCACATTAGATGTGATGTGTTTGTTTTTATTTATCCCAGTGTGGAGAGAGCATCATTAAATGGCTGAAGTACTATAGCGCCAAACAGAAGACACAAGAAGAAGAGACACGGACGAGCGCTTATGTCCGTGTCTCTTCTTCTTGTGTTGTCTGTTTGGCGCTATAGTACTTCAGTAATATGCACCAACTAGCCCAACAAAAAGTTCTGCTGAAATATCATTAAATGTTTTGTTTATTTTTGCGTGTCTTGTTTTTTGGTTTATTTCTGAATTTATCATGATGCTAAAGTGACTTATGTAATGGCAATCAGCTTTTGTTTTGCAGAAAAACAATGCATTTCCTGACCCTTTATTTGACATCCCCTCACTCGCATAATTTTGCAGAGTATTCTACCTATATTGACTTGCTTGACCTCCACTAAAGGGTCTTGCATTTTTAAATACGACTCTTTCCTTAAAATCATTCGACACTTCTCATAATTTCTGTACCTTGGGCTTCTGATACTCTGCATTCACTATTTTTGCTTGTTTCTGACTAGAAATGTCTTCTTTAATTTAGAGCTTAAATTTTACCTTTGGAACACACGGAAGGGCTTGCCATTGCATATCTGCATAAAAGGGAAACATGTTTCATTAAACATTTGCAAAATCCCATTGAAGATTGATGAATGCAGCTTGCAGTGTGATATGACTGAATGAGCCATAAAAGTAACTCATCTCACTTGGTAAATGAAAGCACATATTAGTGTGATGCACAAGATACGTTACACTAACGTGGTGGGTTCTCTTGCTTATACAGCAAAATAATCGGTGCGCGAGAAAAAAATTATTTTTGCATAACCCTTGTACACACTGACTTAAGGAAAATGAGCTGGAGCTGTCCACATGATGTACTTATTTTACCTGCGAGTATGGTCAACAAAAATGTGTCCCAGCTGCTTAGTCGTATTCCAGATTATGTCAGTATTGCATATGTGCCTGTTGTCGAAAATAATTGAATTTTGAAAGTGCTCGCAGGGATCTGATGTGCATATCTGCAGTTTATGGATACATGTAAAAGACTCAGCATCAAGTGCAAGTGAACGGTCCCACAGGCCCGGAGTCGATCATGCAAATAGATTCGCTGCACAAATTTGTGACATGAAATGGCATGCAAGGAAGTCTTGAAAATATTCCACAGTTAATAAAACGCCTAAGCTATTAATATAAGGGTTGATGCACTAGTTATGCAAAAAGGAGGTGAGGCGTGCAGACAGGAAACAAGAGTAGAGTATTTACAAGCAAACAACACGCGCGCCGCCCACTTCTCTACTCTTGTGTCCTGTCTGCACGCCTCACCTCTGTTTTGCATAATGAATCCTTACGAACTAGCCCAGCTTTCTGTCGTTCTAAGTCTCCATGCACTCTATTTCGTCCGCATTAGGCACTCGCCTCTTGATTACTTCGTGGCACAGAAATACTCGGTCATCAGGCGGTTTTTCTGCTGTGGCCTTTGTAGAAGCATGATTGTTCAAAGTGCAACAATTAAACAGATTCTTTGAGTTGCTTGTGGCTTCGCCAATACAATTCCGATGCGCTGGTCCGCCTGTCCAGCAATTTCCTACTGAAGGGAAACCTGCAAATAAAAACACCGCTCCGCATGCAGAAAAATGCTCTACTGTGACGCTTCTCGAACGATTGTGATGTATCACAAGAGCTGCCTACTCGCGTGATATTCTCAACAAGGAGATACATTCGTTTACTTACATGTGAAGGTATATGCCAGACCACTTCGGGGCTTCGGTGGCACATAAGGCACGAGTGTGTCATAGCGTCCGATGTCGACGCGCGATCGCATGTCAAACGAAACTACTACGCATCCAAAAAACAGATTCGAAACCGAAATTCGCGTCATCCTTTATTGCATGAATGCGTACATCGTGATTTACATAAGTCACGGACTTAGCGATCGCTTTCTGTAAACTTAATATTAACGTACCACCTTCATAAAGCCATCAGGTATGCGTTTTTAGGTGACAAAGCATAAGGTGACCTGTACTTGTTCTCAGCTCTTTCAATAGTAATTGCGCTGGCCACATTGACCAGTAGCAACAGGGCGGCGCCCTAGAGGTTCCCACTTTTCCGGCCCAGCTTTTCCTCTAGAGTTGTTCTACTAACTCTATGGTCTGCGGAGTTGTGTTGGCGCCTTTTTCTTCGCCCGCAATGCATTGTGGTGCGAGAGTTCCGCCGACTTCGACGCGCGAATGGCTCCGGAGCCATATCGGCGCCGGGCCCGTCGGGGCGCCGGGGCGCGTTGGAAGCCGCCGGTTACGTAAGCTGCGCCGGTGCGCCCGACAATAGAGGTGTCGTTTTCGCCGACGTGACGTAGCGTGCGCGCGCGGGCGTTACGTCGGACTACAAACGGCCCTTTATACTTTATACGGGACATCACGGCGACGACAGCGGCAAAAAACGCTTTTGCAGTATTCATATAATTGCCGTCGGAATAAAGCAAACACAAAAATAAAGAAATGTATCATAGTTTCGACCCAAATATGAAGCACATGTTGCGGTAGCAAACTATTAGTCAAGTATATGAAGTAAGGACAGCAGTTGTATTGGCTGTATAGACTGGTAAACATTCGCTTACTCACTAAATTGAGCGTGGTTTCACGCCTGCACAGGCAAACATGGGCACATCTCTCTCAATGACCGCGGGCACTAGCTTTTCGAAGGCTGGGGTTAGGAAGAGCCGCAGGAGCAGCCCTTGCAGCGAATTGCCTTTCGGAAGGCCTCTCGCTTGAACACGAAGCAAGCTGTGCGCGTAGGCTTTCTACCCACCTTAGACTACATTCATGATAGGGTCCTCGCGGCCATGCTAAAGGCGAGAACCCCCCCCCCCCCCCCCCCCACTTCTTGCTCCTAGCGCGCGATGAAACACGGCACATCTCCTCCCTGCCTTCAACCTTTGCACTCGTGAGATGTAGCCACCACAAACTAAAAACAGTTGCGCGCTTTGGAGTGTATATTGGCCAAACAAAAATAATCGTCATCTCTCTTGCTTGCGTTTCCTTTCTTCAAAACTCTGGGCTCCTTACATTCCTGTCGAGAATGCTCTGTCATGCTTGTAACGCGCATGCCATTCCTGAATTGGAAGTACCGATCTCGCAGCGTTAAAGAAAGGAAATGCGGGCAACACAAAGGATGATTATCGTTGTGTGGCAAATATACACGCTAAGGGGTACAACTATTTTTAGAGTGTACCCTTCTCGGCTGAACCTAGCACGTCTTCGCTCACACCGATAGAATACGACGCGCGGAAGCGATCTTATTGCACTTGGATTTTATATCAAACATCATTGCGACGGCGACGGTGACCTCGAAAATTAGTCCGCGCAGTCCATGTAATTGCTATCGCAATAAAAGCGCTTTGGTGAGCAACGTTTACAATTAATCTTGTTTCAGAATCTTTTAATCACTACCTATACTCCTGCTTAACATTTCACAGCGTGTGTGTATTGATCTGTTTCGTATGATGCGTTCTCGTAATTAGAGTTATATTTGTCTTTTTTGCAAAACATATGTTTGCCTCTTTGGTTTTGCACCTAATGACTTTGTATTCTTAACATGCTCTTTACAGGCTCGCTTCTAATCATCAACTTCTTTATGCCAGTAGTCAAACATTTTTCAGTATTAGTATTATTTTGATCGTTTCGATATTATGTGTGACTTTTTTATGTGTGTATTATTTCTATTTATGCCATGTCATTGACAGTAGGTTTGTATACCTTTACAGGAGGCCTCAATCCAAATATAATCATAGACGGCGGGACTTACTTCTGCATATCACATACTGAAATTCAATAGTTTTGAACTAATAAAATTCTGATTCTCATTCGCTTGGGCAGAACACACAGTGCGATTCGACGCTTAAATCGTTGTTTGGCAAAAAGACGTTGCACGCTTACCGGCGATGAGTTGCTTCAACCTTTCTACTTCCCGCTGTTCTTCGAGGGGATCCACAGGGCGGCACCGGTGCACAACGAATGCGCGAACAGCCTCTCCATACTGTGGGTGCGGAATCCCAACCACAATCACATGCTTGACCACTGGGTCGGCAGCCAGTAGCTCTTCCAACTCGGCTGGAGATACCTGCTGGTCCATGCACTTTATGAGTTCCTTGAACCGACCGCTCAAGAACAAGCAGCCGTCGGCCGTGTAGTAGCCCCTGTCTCCTGCGGTGAAAGGTTCAGCAATGGGAAGATTCCGTATTCTCTTCAGTGAACAGTTGACACGCCTAGCAATTGGCCATTTCCGCGTAGGCTGATTTAAGCCTTTTCTGTGCCGATTTATTCGTTTGTTTCCCATAATCCCAGCCACAACGAGACCAACGCAGGCGGAAGTCGTATAGGCAATTTTACATAAAGGAAATGCACACCTCCTACCGCACATTAGCGAAGAAAAGTGCCACTCGGTATTGCAAGAAAAATTTAGTGCCCTTCAACTCTGTGAAGAAGAATAACCAGGGAAGCTGCATTGGGGGTGACTATAATGACAACTATATTTATATGGTTTTGCAATACTGACTGAATAAAGACACACGTAACTTTGTGCTTGTCATCGTCTTTATTTTACCTTATTCGTTAACACATTGACCATAGCTTTGTGGTCGCTGTGGTACACCGCGATCGGTCATACTGCTATGCTAGACACGGTCTTGGCCAAGGGTAAATGTATACGCGACCGGATACGCGTGGTCGGCACATTGACGTCCCTGCAGCACTCAATTTCAAATCGCTGCAACAGGAAGGAAACATTCCACTTGCTGTCGTCATGGTGAGAGCTAGGAAAGGGTACTTGCCCAAGTGCACGCATCCTTTCCTAGCCTTTCTACGACGAACAAACGAGCGAGATAACAATCGACAGTTCGTTCCCTCACCCTCCTTCTTTTGTCTGCCTTTACACTTGCCTGCGTGAAGAAAGAATACATTGAGAAAGACCGCCGTGACTCATCACATCATGCGGAAACAGTTGGACTGATCGCTCCGGCGCATTGTTTTTGTCATCTCAGACACATTTATTTCCAGCTCCTAGCCATAGACAGCTTCGCTGTAAAAAAAAAGTATGCTGATAAAACTTCCATAGCTTGTTTCATTCTGCAAATATTCTTACAGTATCGAACATAGCATAAAATCGACTATAGTGGTGGCTCGAGATAGATTTTAGGTATGCGCCAGAGGAATTGCCCAAACTAAAGGGGCTCTGTAACACTTTTCTACCTGATCATAGAATGGCTTCACTGTTAAATGACGTCATCTTACGAATCCCTTGCCACAAACATTTTTCGAATCGTTCAACTACATATGAAGTTATCGCACTAACATGTGGCTTTTTCCGTCTTTTTGTCTCCACTAGTGCGCTGGCAGCTAGACAAAGGAGCAGTCAAGCGGGCAAAGCCCCGGCGAAAAGTTGAGTGCAACGGCGGCGAAAGAGCTCGTCGTGGCTGCCCGTGGTGGCCGTAGTAGACGAAGCACGCAGCACACCGCCGACATCGCGGAGGCCACGCACAGCTGACGCGGTTACGCGCAGTAGAAAATGGCTTTTCTCTCCATTTGAAATTGTAGACATCATACATTTACCATATTTTGTATGGAAAATGTCCATATTTATGGAAATGTCTATATATGGAAATATTCCATATTCCATGTGTATCACTGAGAAAGCTCTCGCCATCACAAAATCCGACTTGTGTTAGTGTTTCATGAAGATTAATAAGGGATAAATGTGTTGTATTGCTGGATTTCGAATATTACATTACTTGATATCAAGGAAGAAAAATGAGAACTTCAATGGGCGATTGTGAAAGCCATGTACGCGTTTATTGTGAATGGATGTTTATTTAGCGATGCTCCGTGATGCCCACAAAACAATTTACTTAGCTCTGTATGTCCTAAGTGCGTAGAGAAATCGTTAGTAGCTGAATTATGGGCATGCCTGTGTTGCCCTAACGGAATGCGTTTCTAGGCCTGCGTCATCCAAGAATTTTGTGGTGAAGTCAAAGAGCCTCCGCTTATTCAAGAATCGCACAGCTTTCCTCTGCACCTTTTCTAGTTTTGACATACTTGGTAGATGTGTGTGGAAGCTAGATGATGTTGGTGTATCTAAGATAGAGTGAAGAAAAGTTGTGTAAGCTATTGGTCTGGTGTGCTTCGCAGCAAGACGTAAGCATTGTCTAAGAAAAATGTTTGCGTTAGGCGACTGAGGTATTGTTATCAATGTGTAAGTTCCTTGAGAGTTCGGAAGTTAGTGTCAAACATATAGGTTGAAATTGTGAGCTTTATCGAGAGCATAGGAAAATTATGATGGCTTCTTTAGATCGCAGCTCCTAGGCGCCTGTCCCTGCGTAGAGCATCAGCGTCCCTCGGGTCGTACCGCGTAACCGAACGGACGAGCACAGCGAAAGATGAAAGCGAACGCGGAGCGCAGCGGGCGATGAAAGTAGAGAGCGCAAGGATGAACGTAAAGGAGGAGGCTACAGTGAAAGCATGCAGCCTAAAGTGAAAGAGAAGCGGATGGGAGACGGCCTGCGCATGCGCTGAATTGCCGGAGGCCACGTCATCCGCAGCCGCGTGAGCCATCTCATCTGTGCTTTCGAGGGGGTGGTGTGAGGTGTGGAGGGATACGCTTGTCCGCGGCCTCAGCTGCTGAGGTCAGTCCGCGGCAGCAGCGTGTGTGACGGGAATCACGGCTCCTGCAAGGGGCGATGGCTAGCGGCTACGGGTAAGGCTCGATGTGACGCTCGCTTTGATGTGGACGCCGCTGACACTGGTGGCACGATATGCCCTCGACGAAGTGCCGCTCTCGTCGTTGGTGGAACGAAAGCGTGAGAAGAAGCGCGTAGGGCCGCGCAATACGGGCTGTGCGGCGACGATGGCTACAATATGGCGCCCGACTAGCACGCGTCGTCTTTATTGAAACAAATATCTGCATGATGTCTGTCTGTGGCGGCTGCTGTAAATGGCACCCAAGCGTCACCCACGAGCTGCCTCGCGGGATCTCCCGATTAGCGAGGCAGTCGCGCCACACTTCGCTCCATTTTCAATGTGCCGCACGAGACAGATTGTCCGCGCCAGTGACGCTAGTCACAGCGTTCTCATCCTTCTATAAACCGCGTAGCTATATAATCATAACACAAAACATTGACACCCAAAATGGAAACACGTATAGAGCAGCCCTCAAATTTCGCATTGGGGAGTTTCGTAATCGTCGGTAACTTTTTTGTTGTGAAAGACATACGCAAGTATTTAGTAGTGTTATGTACATTATCCGTTCTTGCACCAATGGGACACCAAGTCAAGTGTTCTGTTGAATAAAAAATGGTCTTCATAATTCCTGATTTCCTTTGAAAGAACTTACTCGCGAAATCTAATGTCATACGCGCAAAATCTAATGTCAGTTTCAATGCAGTCTATTAAGGTAGCACAATATCCTTCCACTCGTTTGGTTTTAGCTAGCTATCACACGCTGCTAGTGTCGCAGGACTGAAAACTCACCTTCCCTGCCTAGCTTTTCGTAGAAAGGAGTCACACATTTGTCGTTTTCATACAGTGTATTTTCGACAACCCTGCTCTTCGTTCCTTGTTTATACTTCCAGCAACATTTCACTCATACTGGTTCGGTCAGCCCCAAAAAGATAGCATACCATATTTTTCAACGATTGTGGGCTCACACTCATCTGTACTCAGAACCGCAAGGGAGTGGAATCACTTACCCGCCTTCATTACGAACTTATACCTGATCCACGGTGTCTTAAAATGGGCTATCAAGCCTGCGGCAAAAATACTGTACGAATGGTCATTCTTAGTCAGTTCTTTCTTTGCTATGTACGCGTCTCCCTTCTGTAACGTATTTAACCCTGAGTGTAGCGCAGACAAACAAACAATCAAACAAACAAAAATAATATACATAATTAAAATAAATTAATAATAAATAAATAGGTGTTGTGGGTAATGTCGCCAATAAAACTGAAATGTAGCCACGGGCCCAGCACAGACGCTTCAGTCACTCTTTAAGAGACCGCTGAACTTTTGGAATGGATGCTACCGACAATAGCATACAATGTTCTATGCAATAAGACGTATTTGACCCAGTTTTTCGCGCATGCTAGCACTAATAATGAATGTTTTGTTCATTTCAGAAACGGGGACTTGGATGTCCTTACTACTAATGAAGAATTCAAGACTACCACGATGCCGTGTGTCCTCTTTTTTTCTTCCTTTTTTTCTTTCGAACAGTCTTCTAAAGTATCACCGAAACAGCGAGCGCAGCGCCGCCTCTTACGATGGGCGACTGGAAAAGGTGGACGTTAACAACAACGTTTTCAACAACTTGCAATGTTCCCATAATTGCTTCGCTTATTAGTCCATTTCGGGGATATGCTCATAATAAAAAATTCAAATGCATTCGTCATAAAGTCATCCACAGAAAATAAATTCCTAGACTAGTAAACGTTTTGTAGTATGAAACCCCAAGAAGGGCTAAAAATTTCACTGGCATTTTATTAGATGCATTCCACAGTGTCCAACGGAGGCATCTTGTAAAATGTTATTTGGAATGCCAATGTAAATCGCAAATTGAATCTCTTCGAATAGAAGGTTTTCACGATGTTCAGAGCGTGTGCATGAGCAGCAAGCTTACCAGTGCCATCATAACCGTAGACGTCGCCGTTTTCGTGCTGTGTTCAGGTTGAAGACAGCATTGAGATAAATATGAAAGGGAATTCTATTTGTGGATAATTCAAGTGGGTTTTTACGGGAAGTTTGGGGATGCGTCTCCTTAACGCTCCTACCGTAAAATCCCTTTATTCTCAACTCCTCCTTTTAAATTGAGGTATAAATGGGCTTCTCGCGGTTAAGACGCAGCATGCTTTTTAGCATAGTTGCCGTCCACCTGCTAATTACTACTACTATCAGCATGCTTTATGTCAGCGGGGGTGTAGTGAAATTCATCGCGAAATCATTTATTGGTGCAAGCCTAAGTGTTTTCTCGTAATGTGACTTGATTTCGCGAGTTCAACTCCACTCAGGCAATATCCATGTTCCGCAAGGCAAATAAATGGGAATAAAACTAGTCCAATATATTAAATTGTATAGTTTTAACATGCCAATTTATCACATTTGTAAGGTCTGCTTGACGTAATAGTTCTGCGGCAACCCGCAACGTGGAGGAAAGTAATTAATAAAGGGAAAATGAGACATCCACCCAATCGTAGCAATTGCTGTAAAGAAATACCATACGGGTTCCTAGAAAGAAAACCCTCGCAGTTGAGGAAAAATTCGTCCTGGTCCGGGACTCGAACCCGGGGCCACCGCCTTTCCGGGGCAGCCGCTCTACCATCTGAGCTAACCAGGCGGCTAGCAGATGCCCGGGCGAAGTCGAATTTGTCGACAACTTGCAACAAAGGCAAGTATTTGACGTAATAATTCTGCGTTATTGCTATGCTAGCCGCTTGGTTAGCTCAGATGGTAGAGCGACTGCCCCGGAAAGACAGTGGTCCCAGGTTCGAGTCGCGTACCGGGACGAATTTTTCCTCAACTGCGGGGCTTTTCGTTCGAGGAACCTGTATGGGTTTCCTTTGTAGCAATTGCTACGATTGGGTGGATGTCTCATTGTCCCTTTATTCGTATCGTCTGCCTGTTAAAACTAGCAACTTTAATAGACCAAACTGCGCTGTGTTTACGAGCTATATGATACACCTGTACGCAAAAAAGGGAGAGAAGGAAATGCAGCCTATGTTGTCTGAAGCAAGGAAGTAAAAACTTAAAACAGGTAAGTCCTTTCATAAATAGAAACCAACGGAACAATTATCCTAACAGTGTTTGACCGAGAAGAAATTGAGAAGGAGATTGCGACTGTACTGTGCACGCTTTCTTTTCATTTATGCAGGTTTACTGGGTGATCTCACAAGAAACGCATAAACGGAACCAGCGGCCAGGATAAGTCAATATACTCATTTGCCCTATTCATAACAGTGAAGGTGATTTTTTTCTCGGTAATGTTGGGAGTGAACAAAGGAAGCATTTATTGTGATAATGAGATATACAGGGTGTCACAGTTAACTTTCGCCAGAGCTTAAAAATGTGCTGGTTCACTCGATTACGACGGGACCAAATGCATGTTGCTGACCATTGTATGGAGAAAGTTGCACAGTTCCAGAGGACAAAGAAGTTGAACCGGTCTCGTGAGCTCTGTGTAGTCTGCTAGTCGGACTTTGCAAGCTCTAGCGTACCCATCGCTCCTTTTAAAGATTTTAACAACTTCACCTAATTTCCAAAACGTAATGGCCACTTTTTTATCTCTAATAATGACAAGGTAATCATACTTTAAACAATTGTCGAGCTTCTGTGACCTGTTGGGCGTGCTTCTCAGTGTCAAGATGTAGTCGTTATACCAGCGCTGTCAAAAGTCGTTTAGTTTTTGTTGTCTACATCTCCAGACGCGCAGTGCGTCTGTGTGATCTCCCGAGTTCTCGCTAACTTGCCCTTGTGGAAGGGCAGAGAGACGTCTATGACAAAAAGTGCGGAGTTAGTACTTCGGCTCCGGTAGCATCATCAGAAATGTATGCGAGTGGTCTAGCATTTATCACTGCATCGACCTCTGTTAGTAAAGTGCGCAGCTGTTCGAAGCTGAAGCATCCTTTTCCTATTGTTTTCCTAGGGCAGTTTTGGACTGTTCGAATCATTCTTTCCAAAAATCCTCCCCACCATGAAGCGCGCTCAGCAATGAACTTCCATGTGATGTTACTAGATGCACAAAAGTGTCCCGATGGGGAAATCACGGAAGCATTACAAGCGGCCGCGGATACCGTACAAAATTTTGTACGAGAGAATGGTCTAGCGTGCTCGCCTACAAAATCGGAGCTTCTCGTCATCCGAGATAAATCGACCAAACACGCCACCGAAAGGGACGCCACCTCACCTATACGAGTCAGTTTGCAAGACGGCCCAGTTCCGCCGGTACTGACTATAAGTGTCCTGGGCATGCTAATTCAACATAACACCCATTATTCTGAGGCGATTGTGCGATTAAAGACGACAACCCGCCAAATATGTGGCCTAATGAGACGAGTAGCCACACGACACCGCGACATGAAGGAGGCCGATATCTGCCATATGATGCAGGCTTTCCTGATCAGTCGCATCATGTATTCCTTCCCTTACTACCACCTACGCCTTTCTGACAAGGAAAAGGTTACCTCGTAACCTTTTCGCGTCTCCCTTCCTTCCTTTATGAGCTGTGCGTCATTCGCACAGCTCATAAAGCAACCCTTGGTCTCCCGAGGTATGCGAACACTGAAAGATTACTTGCGCTAGGTATATACAATACCCTTGACGAACTCGTGGAGGCCCATAAAACAGCCCAACGTGAACGACTCTCCAGCACCGCAACTGACAGGGTCATTCTAAGCAAACTCGAGCTGAATCCCTCTATGAATTCAGCAGGAAGAACAACATTACTCGGTGCGGTCAAATGCCGTTTGGTTTTAAAACCCTTACCCAAGAACATGCTCCCTGCGAGACACGACAAGAGGCGGTCGGCCAGAGCCAAGGCCCTTCAAGAAAGGTACCAAAGCAACCAGCACACCACTTATGTCGATGCAGAAAAGCAAAATCACCAAACTTACGTAGTGAGCGTCGTGACCGGAGAGGGAAATATCCTCAACGCCGCGACCATAAAAACAGCGTCCACCGTGGAAGCGGAGGAGACTGCCATAGCTTTAGCCATCATGAATCCCTCCGTGCAAACTATTATAAGCTACTCCAAAAGGGCAATCGTCAACTTTTCGAGAGGCAGCATAGGCGTCTGTGCAGCGCTAGGCGTACCGGACATTACAAATGAAAATGCTGTTGAACTCGTATGGGTCCCCGCCCATTCGGGGAATCAAGGGAATGAGGAGGCGCACTGGGTAGCCCGAGGTCTAATCAACCGGAAGGTGTGCCCCTCAGACTCGGATCCCATGGATGAGGCACTGACGACATACCACGACATAACCAGCTACTACAACCAAAAAAAGGCGAACCTACCCGCCTCTAAACTCAAGCCTCACGCGAGCGCAAGCCTCGATCCCGCGTCCAATCCAAACTAAGTCGTTCCCCAGCTCACATTGGCTGGCCATAATTACCAACGGGCAATGGAACCCAGTATGTCAAAACTGCACAAATCAAACATAGGCTACCCAAAATCCCTTTCTTGGGGGTGCGAGGGCTTACCTCCTCCCCGGTCGCTCCTGCGAGCTCCCTCACAACAGACGTGGGAGGAGCTGCTCAGAACGCCGGATCAAAAACTACAAAAAGCCCTCGTTGCCTGGGCCGAAAGGGTCGCTCCTCGTTAGGGGCCATCCTAGGACTTGGGCCTGCCAGATAACAGCGGAATCTCAATAAAGTTGTTACCACTACCACCTGTACCTGGACATCACGTAGAAGTCCATATGTCAGCTTATGTTCGCGACGGGCTGCCTTAAACGTTAAAGCACTGTCAGAATAAAGTAGACATGGCAAACCACGGCGCGAAATAAATCGACGAAAGGCCAATAAAAAGGAATTCACTGGAAAGGTCTAAGTGAACAACTCGCACTACCGCACAGGTAAATACTAAAATGAATGTTTTCACAGAGCCGTTTCCCTTCACAAGCACTGGACCAGCTAAGTCGACGCCCATGGCTTGAAATGGATGAGACCTCGAGACTCTGTCGATCGGAAGCGGGGCTGTAGGAGCTGAAGCCGCTTTAAGACGATGCCTCGCACAGAACGCGCACTGGCCAAGCACCTTTTTAACGCACTGGCGACCGCGCACTACCCAAAACATCTCACGCAACTCGGTGAGTGTAATACCGACACCACTGTGAAGAAGGCATGTTCACTGTCCAAGAAGGCATGTTCACTGTCCACGATGACATGCGTACAGCGATGATCTGGCGGTAGAAGTACAGAACATTTTACGTTGTCCGAAGTAGCTACGCTGTACAGGCGAGTCTTGATCCTGAAAATGCCCTTGGCATCCATGAATCATCAAATTCCCACATCAAATACGATGTCGGAAAAGACACTTCTGCCAGGTTTTATGTCGCAGAACGTTAAGCCGTCCTAACATGGCGTACTCAAAGTGACAAGCCTAACATCAGCATACTCCCAGTCGCGAGCCCATCTCCCTCTTCCTCTTCTTCAATGCGCCATGCGAGCATAATTTCCAAGATAAGCCACACTATTTTCTCGTATTCATTTTAATTGTGTAATTAGTCAAGATTAATTAATCAACTTCTGAAGCAATGAAGTTACACAAAAATTCTAATTAGGAAGTTCTTGAGCAATTTGCAAAAACGTCCGATTAAACAGTTTCGAACTTTCTATTCATTAAGTATTAGTTTCATTCTGTTACTGCAGATTATTCGAAATACAAAAAAAGTACCACGTGACATGCCCCCTTACACGCCGTGGTAGCAATGCAGCCAAATGTTCCACGTACAAACGAACGTACATTGAGCCTGGTGTACTGCCACTTAAAGTCGACGTTTGGGAGGACTGCAATCATGGCGCGCAATTAAGCACGCATGTCACGTGGCATTTTTTTGCATATGGCGGGCATCTGTGGTAAGCGGAAAAAATAATACTTAGTAGATATAAAGTTCGAAATTTTTTAATCAGACATTTTGCAAACCATTCTACAACTTTCTAATTGCAATTTTTTGCGTAACTTCATTGCTTCAGAAAGTCGGTAATTAATCTGGACTAATTATGAATGAAGGATTATACAATAAATAGTGTGACTTACTCTATACAATATCCAGCAACATGCATTTAGTCGCCTCGTCTTAGAGTGCATCTGCCTATTTTTAATCTCTGGCTAAACTCAGCTGGGACACCCGGTATACGCGAAGTTACACGCTGATAACCAGTAGC